>NW_025920119.1:2758222-2837876 GCF_902686445.1 Sciurus carolinensis
GCTCAGGTGGTTCACTTGGGAGAGCTTCCCAAATGTACTTCAAAGAAATGATGTTTGAGGTGATGGGTATGCAGTTATCCTGATAGGTCATTACCCATCGTATGAATGTAGTGGAATCTCATTCATTGCCCCATATATGGAAAATGATGTGTGAATTAAAATAAATCTTTAAGAAAGTGTGCTAACAAGTCCTACATAATTGTTTTATTTTCATGCTATTTTTGGGAGATCTCCAAAATGTTCTTTAAAACCCAAACACACTTGCTTTACTGGTTTGCATTAGTGCATCTGTCCTTCCTGAGATAAAGGGCTGTGGCTGGTCAACCTGCAGCTTGGAGAGCAAGAGGTTCTCTTCCCCAGGTCCTTCCTCCCCTCTTGGAATGAGGCGTGTTGGGGCGCTCCGCCAACCTGAGCTCTTTCCCAGGAGCTGCCACCCGGGGTTGGAGCCTCACAGCTGCCCAGGCTCCCTGCGATCTGTGCGGCACGGGAGGGAGGGGACGTGGCAGGGGATGGGACCTCCTTCCTCCATTTGGGAACCTTGAGTAGGGTCGCTGGGATGGCAGACACCCGCCCCCACCAAGGCGCAGCGAGAGTCGCTGGGTAGGGGCGGCCTGGGGTCCTGCTTCAGCGAGGCTGGCGGGACGGGGCGGGGCTGCGCAGGCCTGCTCGGTGTGTGTGCGGGCAGCTCCTCCCTGCGCTCCGGAAGTGCCAGCGCTGGGCACCTGCCAGTGTGCGGTTCTCGCCCTACCGCTGCCACCGCGTCCTGCCGAGCGAACTGGGCCTGGTGCCGCTGATGGCTGGGGAATGTGAAGCCATTTATTTCATTAACAGCTGTTATAATTATAATTTTCATAATTTGAGAAGCTTTCGCATCTAAACGAGAGGTTCTAACTGTGGAACTAACTTCAACTAATTTAGAATGACTCCATGGCTCCCCACAGTGCAGCCGGATCGCCCCTGATGTGGCTAAGCCGGAGGAGGTGCTGGTGAAGAACCCTGAAGCTCTGGGTGGCCCAGAAGAGCAGCGGGTACTTCTTGCTACTGCTGCGCGCCGCAGGGCGAGGGAATCGGTCACCTCACCGGTAAGCGGGTAGCGGGGTGGGCCGGGCCTAGTGTCTCGCTCCCTGCAGCACCCGCCGTTCCCAGCCCGGGGTAGGACCCGGAAATCCGGGATGCGCCTGTGCAGTCGGCGGGGCTGAGAGGGGCTCCGGGGTGCTGCGGACGCTGCCTGGGCGGCCGGGCGCGCTGCGCGGGGTGCGCGGGGCGGGCCGGTGCGCGGCTGCGGGAGGTTTTCCTGGAGCGTTTTTCCTGCTGCGCTTGCGGAAGTGCAAGCGCTGGGCACCCGCAGGTCTGCGTTTCCCGCGCAGCCGCTGCCGTTGCTTCCTCCTGAGCGAGCTGGGCCACGTGTGACCTTGGCTCCCTCTACCTGAAGGGGGGCACCAGAAAAGGGAAACAAGCCCAATGGAGGTGCTGATGAAGGACGCCCTGAAGCTCTGGGTGAACCAGTGGAACAGCGGCTCCTTCATCCTTGGGCGGTGCGGCGGGCACGGGGAGTGGGGCAGCGGCCTCAGCGGTAAGGAGCTCTGGGGGGGGTGGCCGGCCTTAGATACAGCGGGTGAGTCGCAGGTGGGGATTTCTTGGGAGACACGGGTCAGGATGGCCTTGTTTCCTTTCTTCTGCATTTCTCTGGCTTGTCAATGGTATTTACTCCGCGCCCCCCCCCCACCCCGCCCAAGTTACAGCCGGCCTTTGCTGGAGTGTTGGAAAGTCCTCATGTCAGAGCATTCAGCCCTGCAGCTGTACTATGCTTCTTAGTTCCTTAAATTTTTCTTGATTCTTTCCTTTATTTTTCTAAAAAAAGCATGTCATCTTTGATCGAAGTTTTATTTCCTTCTCTCTCTGTATACCTTCTGTTTCCTCTTTTCGTCTTAGCATATTAGCTGCATCTTTCAGTGTGATGTTGATAGGAGTGATAGGAGAAGTTGTCTTTACCTTGTTCCTGGTTATCAGAAAAAAGGTAAACTCAACAAGAAAGTGTTGAGTTTCTCCGTAAGTATGATGTTAATTGTAGGTTTTGGGGCGAGAAGGTAAATGATATTATCAAATTAGATAAGTTCTTGATTCCTCATTTGCTATTTTTTTCCCTTTAATCGTGAATGGGTGTTCCATTTTTGTCAAATGCTTTGTTTATCAATTGGAATTATTTTGTGATTTCCCCCCCCTTCTATATTGATGAATTTTCGAATGCTGGACCACTGTTGCATACTTGGAGCAAGTCCCACTTGGTCATGAGGTATAATTTCTTTTATATGTTGGTGGATCCTGGTTGCTGGTGGAATTTTTTGTGGAACAATTGAAGTCAGGGAGTTGGGCATACTAAGCAAGCACTCTGCCACTGAGCTACATCCTAGCCCCCCCTTTCCTTTTCCTTTGTGTGACTGTGACATGGGTTCCTTGTGGGCCTTGGTTTTCTTTCTTCCTTTTTTTTTTTTTTCTTAAATCCATTCTGAAAATCCCTGGGTGATTTTGGTTGGTGTATTTAGGCCATTCACATGTAAAGTGATTGTTGGCATTGTTAGATGAATGTCTACCAGGTTGGTAACTGTTTTCTATTCCTTGTTCTGTTCTTTTTCTTTTGAACCTCTTTTCCTGACTTCTTTAGCACTTGAATGCTTGGTGATGCCATTTATGTTAGCTTGCCAACAATAGGTTGAAAAGAATTTGTAGTGTATATTTCTGGTTTGGAACATAATTTCCAGATTAGTCTGTGTCTACCTTCAAATATTATGGTGTTTCACATGAAATGTAGATTTTTTTTTTCATGTTTTTGGGATTGAACCCAGGGACGCTTAAGCACTGTGCCATATCCCCAGTCCATTTGTAACTTTATTTTGAGACAAGGTCTCAGAGTTGCTGAGGCTGGCCTTAAACTTGTGGTCCTCCTGCCTCAGCCTCCTGAGCCACTGGGATTGTAGGTCTGCACCACCATGCTTGGCCGAGATGCAGAAATACTAGTATTCCCAGATCCTGTCTTATCTTTTCTGACATTGTCATCCATTTCACTTATTTACATAGTGTAATCACTCAATAAATTTTTTGTTAACCCTTCAAACATTTCTTTTCAATTGCTTAGGGATAGGAAAAAATAAGAAATTTGAATCTACTCTCATTCATTTCCTGAGACACACTTCTTCTCTTTACGTAGCTCAGAGCTACTGACCTATGTGTCTTTTTCTGACGAATTTGATAGTTAGGTCTGCTGGAATTTGATAGTTAGGAACTTCCTGTTCTTTTTCAAGAAAGTCTTTTTTTTTTCAATTTTGAAGGATAATTTCACTGGACACAGCCTGGCACGGTGGTCCTTGCTGGTAATCCTACCAATTTGGTAGAAGGAGGCAGTAGGATCACATCTTTGAGGTCAGCCTCAGTAATTTGTTGAATCCCTGTCTCTAAACAAACAATAAAACAACAGGGATGTGGTTCAGTGGTAGAGCACCCTAGGTTCAATACCAAGTATACCCCCCCAAAACAAATCCTCACTTCATTTAGATTTATTGGTTTGAGATTTGTTTCTTTCAACACCTTATGTCCACTCCCTTGATCACATGCTGGAGAAGTCTGCTATAATTATCGTGTTCTTCCTAGGCTGTCTGCGTCACCCCCCTTCTTTAAAGATTTTCTTTTTCTTTCTGCAATTTGAATACGATATACCTCAGTGTAGATTTGTAAATATTTTTCCTTTTTTTTAATAATTTTCTGCGTGGTGTTCTCTGTACTTCTTGGATCTGTGATCTGGGATGTGTCATTAATTTTGGAAAATTCTTGGTCATTATTGCTTCACATGATTGCTTTCCTCTTCTGTTTTTCCAGTTTGGGATCCTTGTATCTTTGGGAATTATCCCAGTCACATATTGTGTCCTTCCTGTGTCTCTGTCTCTCTCTTGGCTTTTCAGTGGTTTGGGGGTTTCTGTTGATCTGTCTTCAAGTTCACTGATTGTTTTCTTGACCGTCCCACCTACTGATGAACCATGAAGGGCAATCTTCATTTTTGTTTATTTTATTTGTTTTGTTTTTCATTTCTTAGTGTTTCCATCTGTCTGCTTTCATGACCTAGTCTTCCATACTCTATACCTTTTCTTTAGAGCCCTTCACCTATAAATCACACTTATTTTAAAAGTTCTCTCAAAGTACCAAGATCTCTCATATCTGTGTGTCATTTTGATGCATGCTTTATCTTTTCTTTTTCTTTTTGGGTTCTGGGGATCAAACCCACGGCCTTGTGCTTATAAGGCAAGCACTCTAACGACTGAGCTATCTCCCCAGCCCTATCTTTTAATCACGTGTATTTTCTTGTCTACTAGCATGTTTTTCTATACATATATAGAGAAAACTTATGGTATATAAACAACTTATTATTTATACATATATATAAATAATAACAAGTGAGGAAATCATCTTCCGTGTGTGTTTTGCTACTCTGCTGGGACTTGGCTCTTTGCAGTTTCCTCTAGCTGAAGGTACCAGAGGCCTCACATTCCTCCATGTCCCTGGTTGGGTCTCCCCTCTGTCCCTGGGTTAAGAACTTCCCAGTCTCCTTGCTCTTTGAGCTGTCATGTGCTCTCATTTATCCTGGAGCTTTTGCTGTTGGCAAGGGGGAGGGTCCTAGAATCATCAATCAATCTCAGTCATCAGTGGACGTGTGACCCTGACCTGTGACCTTCCCAAGTGTTTTCTAGCCACTTCCTCCCACCCCTGTGGGGACAGGAAAGCCAGAGGGGAGACAGGAGCCAGAGAAGGCCCTTTCCCAGATGGGGTGGAGCCCAGGGATGCCGCATGGCCTTATTCTTCCCTTGTCCAGAGAGCTGGGCAGGTGTCCCTGGGTCTTTCAGTGGGAACTGGTGGGGTTCTGGTGAGAACACCTGTGCTGCCTTGGGATTCCTTAAGATCGCAGCACCAGGGCTTTCTTACTCTCTTTCAGTCAGGCCCCGCACAGTCAGACTCAGGACTCAAGTGTCCTGCAGTTCATGACCTCAGCACTGGGGGAGCAGGTCCCAGCTGTGTCCCTTGGATTACCTGTGCCACTTTAGCTTTGGGGGTTATGTTTTGACCTGTGACCTCAGTTCTCTGATGAGTCCAAGAAAAGCCTGTGATTTGCAGTCTGCTTGGCCTCTGCTTGTATTTATGGGAGGGGCTTCCCAAGCTCTTTGCATGCTGGAACTGAAGCTGGAAGTCCCTTGTGGCTTTTTGATTGCTGCTCTGCCCACCTGCTCACCAAATGAAGGTTCCGGGTGACACAGACCTCCTGACCTTTTCAGAAGCATGTGAGAGAAATCCCCACTCTGCCTCAAAACTCGCACCCCTCTGTGGCTGTCCAGGTGCTGCACACCCTCCCTGTTCTCTTCATTCCATGTCACCTAGAGTTCCCCAGGCTACTGTTACAAAGTCTGCATGGGTTCTGTCAGAGATGTCTAGAAGTACCTCCTGGGATGGGCTCCTTTCTTGTCTTCCTCGGTGTCTCCACCAGGATTTTTTATCTTTGCTAGACAAACATGACGTTTCACCGGTCTTTTTCAAAACACAGCCTTAAGTGCCCTTACCCCAGCCTGCTGTTTTCTTCCACTGAGCTCTGCTAAGCTGCCTGTGGGTTCTGTATTAAGTGTCAGCTCTCCATCTAGCAGAGAGGACAGCCGTCCTGTCCCCCACTCCATTATATGACACCAAATAACAAACCCTTAAAGGGTCAGGGGACTAGCCAAAGAATAATTGGTGTAAAAACACACTGTCCTTCCTTCTGCTGGGGAAAGTCATCCCGTAGGGCAGGTGAGGGTGGTGTAGGTGCCGGTCATCTAGGAAGAGGTTGCACAGGGTAGCAGGGTGTGTCTTGGGTGTGGAGTTTGTCAGCAAGAGAGGGTTGATGTGCAAGTAAATCTATCAAGGGTGGTGGAGGCTGGGCTTCTCTGTTGGAGAAGAGAGCTGTGAACAAGGAAAGAAGTAAGAATAAACACGGGGAGTGGGTTGCAGGAGGCGTCAGTGTGAACTCAGTTTTCTGTATGTAGACTATGTATACATACACACATTGCATTAGAGATGTGTATGCCTGTGTGCAAATACATGTGTCATATGTGTACACACAGACCCCGTTACCAATGAGCTTCCAGATACCAGGTTTTTATTTTTATTTTATAGCAGGGATGGAACCCAGGGCCACATACCCACTGAACCACATCCCCAGCCCTTTTTATTTTTTTATTTTGAGCCACTGTTGTGCTAAGTTGCATAGGGCCTCGCTAAGTTGCTGAGGCTGTCGTTGAACTCACAATCCTCCTGCCTCAGCCTCCCAAGCCACTGGAATGCCAGTGGCTTTTGTGTAGCAATCCTCATGAAAGGGAAGAGAATTTCTGGGAAAAATGTCCCATTTCATGGCTGGTGCAGGGAAAGTATGAGATGATGTTAGAATATTTTATTGTGGCAGAGACTATGAAAAACCACACAGAACCCAGCTTGAAGGGATTCCTACCTGCCAAACCTGGGACAATTAAATCATCTGTGTAAATAATTGTAATGAATTCTTACTCTTTGAAGAAAAGCAAGAAAGATGAGACCATACTGATAAATGTGAATAAATTGAAGTTTGAGGAATGGGAAATTTACATAACTTCATTATTTGTCTGTAGGAGGCTTGTGAGTTACAAGGGAAAAAGGAGTAAGTTGATGGTGCAGAGCCCAAGCAGCCACTAACTTAAGAGACCAAGTGAACATCACCAGGAGTGGAACAAGTTGAAATTGTGTCCACCTGAGAGGATGTGATGCATAGATTCCTTCTGTGAGGCTGGCCAGAGACTTTAAACTGAATCTAATCAGCGTCAGGCAAGCGAAAACTGGGATTTGCTGCTGAACAACTGGCCAGTAATCTTTGAAGCCGTCAAGCTCTCGAAAGTCAGTGCTGTGTGTTTGGAGATGTGACGGCTGAAGGCAGTGGGTGATTCTGAACAGGTCCAATGTGGTAGAGTCACAAGACAAGCAGTTCTCAACTCCTGTGGGCTGGATTAGTGCCTTTGTTTCTACAGTGGTGCAAAAGCAACCTGTGTTCAGTAGAAACCATACAAGCATTTTTTAAAATTTTTTTTGGATGTTAATAGATTTTTATTTTATTTGTTCACTTTATAGGGTGTTGAGGCTGGAACCCAGTGCCTCCCACATACCAGGCAGCTCCTGTGTCACTGAACCCCAGCCGGAAGCCCCGTATATGTATTTTTGAATTTGGATCTTTTCCTGGGATGTGCCCTAGTCCTCTGTATGTGGGGCAGTTGCAGAGAGCTGCAGGCCCCAGCCAGCCTGCTATCATGAGGGCCATCCAGTGACAGATTGTGCCCCGCTGCCAAGGCAGGAGGAACAAGTGCATACATCCCATGCATTTGCAAGTCATGTGTTTTTGTCCCTTAGGACGGTTTGTGAGGCACTTGGAAACTGGCGGGATCTGAGGAGCAGAGGGTAGGAATGTCCCAGTGTTAACTTTCTGAATTGTGGGGTGCGCTGTTGTGTGGGCACATGTCCCTGCTAGTGTGAAACATGCTGCACACTCTGGGGTGATGGGGTGGCAGGTCAGTGACATACTCCTTAATGATTCAACTTCCTTTAACATTGGGGTCTTAAACCAAAATAAACTCCTCAGGCCACTCAGGGCCCTCTCAGGCCTAGTAGTGAAGGAGCATGGGCAAAGGAAGGTGTAGGGCTTCAGCTCCTCCAGGGAGGAGGGAGTGGGTTTGTTCACCTGCCAGTGATTCGGGATGCCATTCATCACAGAAGAATGCCAATCCTTCACCTGCTACGTGTGCCTTCTGTCCTGCGGGGTCTTGGATGTGTGGATATTTGTCAGGGTACCTTTCTGGAGTAGAAAGGGATTATTCTTCCATGTGAGATGTGGATATGATGAGGATCCTAACAGGCAACACTTATCTGGTGCTTGAAGGGTCTGGCAATAGTCTAGGTACTTTGAAAGATGACTGAATTTCCATAATTACCTTTGGAGGCATATGGTGTTTGGTTTATCTTCCAAAGAGACCAGGGCACAGAGAAATCAGGTAACTTTCCTAAGGCCACACAGCTTGAAAGTGGTAGAACTGGGGTTCAAATCGGGCAGTCTGGCTCCAACAACAGATGCTGGGGAAATGGGTGTGAGGAAGCTAGAGCTCTGGACCCCATGGAGCTCTGACTCTATGGGGTGTCGAGCTGTGCCTGGACTCTTACCAGTGACCATGCTGCCTCCGCATGTTGGAGTGACAACTGCACGCTGGCTGAGTGTCTGCCCGTCCCTGAGCTCACAGGTATGTGTTTGCTTCTCTTTTGCCTTGTAGGTGGCACAGTGGGTGCTCTGGAGGCAGTGCTGGATTCCACACTGAGGTCGCTCCCTTTCGAGTTCTGCTTCAAGTTCCGGCTCACAGGTGTACTCTCCCATAGCATGTGGAGTTCCTGGATGGATGCACGTTCACTAGGCCATAGCCACTGGTAGTCTTGTTCCCGTTGGAATGTTCCAAACCCTGAGGTCTGAGCATGCGGAGCATCTGCTTGTTGTCGAGCCTGCAGGTAACACCCAGGGAGCCTCACCTGCTTTCAGGAGCTCTGTTCTCTTCCACATGTCTGTCTCTTTCTTAGTGATCAGAAGCACACTGAGCTGTGAGCGTGAGTGAACCAGTCTTCTGAGGAGTGTGTTTCAGGACACTAACATGTTTTTGAAGTGGCCTTTTCCTTTACGGTCTTGTTGTCTGATTAACAGGGTTTTCCCAGGTGTGTGCATGTGTGATAGTAGCCAGGGGCAAAGTGCAAGGGCTGTGTCCAACTTAGGCAGTCTCCGCCCCATGTTGCATGTCCGTACCAAGAGACTGCATCACTGGGCTGCCGGGTGCTGAGGAAGTTTTCCTTGGGACACAGGTTAGGTTTGCCAGTGGCTTGATTTCTACCATCGTCCTGCCCTCAGATGGTCCTGAGTAGTGAATTGTTCTTTCCAGGGTTCTCTTGTGGGGAGTGAGGATGGGAGGCATGGGTATGTTCTGGTGTGCGATTGTGCTGTTGACTGAGATACTTGTACTTGTGCAGGCATTACTTAGGCATCTTGCATGTCGTTGACTTGCCCTCATACTTGATTGTGTGCTGAGCATTGACAAAGGATCCCTGCCCAGGAGGCTAAGCTATGATATTGGTGGATTCGGTATTAAATGCGGGCTTTTTTGATAGCAATCTCAATCTCACGATGAGTTTATTAGGATGCAACCCGGTTGTCAGTTGAGGAGCATGTGTAGTCACAATTAAGATTTCTTGGGTCCTTTGTGAAAAGGCATGGCACAGGCCTGCTCATGAACAATGAGCAATCAGACAACTTCAAGATAGAGGTTGTGTTTTTTTTTCAACACAAATTTTTCTTCTTAACGGTACAATACAAAATTTACTATCCTAATTATTTTTAGTTAGTTGCATAAAGTACTTTCACAGTGACATATGGGCATCACCACCTCCATCTCCAGAACACTCCTCAAGTTCTCAAACTGAATCTCTGCACCCATTAAAGTCTCTGCTCCCTGGCAAAGTCCCTTGGAGTGCCATTGCACTTCCTGCCTCTTCATTTGGCGGGGAACCTCATATGGTGGACTCATACTGCCTTATCCTGTGACTGGCTCGGTTCACTTGGCACAGTCTTAAAGTTTCATCCATGTTGCTGTATATGTCAGAATTTCCTTCCCTGTGAAGACTGGACAAGACTCCATTGTACGTCTGCCTGCGTTTTAGAATCATATAATGGTTGTCCCTGAGTAGAGTTAAGGACACTGTACATGGAAGCAGGAGGGCTGAATACCAGGAGGTAATCCCCACTCAGTTTGGGGCCAGGAGAAGAAGTGGAGAGGAGCAGGATTGATGAAAGGACCCAAACCCTGCTGAATTGACCCTAAACCGTGACAAACTCTCTGGGGGCCCTGGAAGGACAAGGAGGCTTTGATCCTGGTTCTGTGTGCCTGGTGGTCTTGGTTAGTCATGGTCCTGTTCTGCTTTTGAGAAGTCGAGGCCATGGCAGGACTTATGAGTTCCCATGTGAGACATAGCTGGTTCCAGTGGTATTGCTGTGTTGTTGAAACACTCGCTGTATTCTTCACCATGACCTGGAGCACTAAACACCTTGTTGTCTCTGCCTGTTTTCCAGGAAGCAAAAATAACATTGACATGAACTGCAGGATTTTGAATTATCTGCTTAGAATCATTCCAAGAATGGATTTGCTTATGTAGTCATTTGATTCCTGTTGCTGTAGATTGAAGGCTTAGGTGGACTTTTCTGATTCCCAAAAGAGGACTTAGAGGCACAGCCAGGAGAGGAGTCCTCCATGGAACATGGCTGAAGGTTAAAAGGCTCTGAGAAACTCGCCAGACCTTTTGTAGAGATAATAACAGTCATGCCTTTACAGACCTGAGTTTGGATTTCTGATCTTCAAAGTAGTTTTGGATTTGCTTGTAGCAGCCTAAGTGCAGGGTTTTCCCATTGCTAGCAGGATCTGTGGCATGGACTGGAGGCAAATGAGGAAACAGGAAAAGAGGGAAAAAGGAAGGAGCTCTATGTCGTGGGAGGGTCAGGAGCTGGAGTTCATGGGCTAGTGTGCAGGATGTTGAAGCAGAGGAGATGATTGTGAAGTGGTGTGCAGGAGCATGTCTGCATAGTGGGAGGCGGTATGTGTCTTCAGCCTGGGTATCTGGGGTTCAGTTTCTGCAGAGTCAATCAACTGCGTATCAAAAGTATTCAGAAAAAAATTGCTTCTGTACTCAACATGTAGTTTCCTGTTCTTGTCATTATTCCCCACATAAGATAGTATAACAGTTGTTTATGTATCATTTACATTGTATGAGGTTAATGAGTAATCTAGAATAACTGGAAGTGTACGGGTGGATGGGCCCAGGTTATACATCAATACTACATACCATTTTATCTTAGGAGCCTGACCATCCTAGGATTCTGGTATCTTTGAAGGGTTCAAAAACCCATCCCTTATAGATATTGAGGAGCAACCTACAGTAGTTTGAAGAAAGCTTACCTAGTAGCTGAAGAAGATCCTGACCACTCTCCCCAGTGGTAGCTCCTTCTAAGTTTCAAGTGGGTTGCTGCTTAGGCTCCTGGATTCTTAAAGAGCAAGATGGGAGGTGAGAAGGTCTCTGGTCACGTCCTCTTGGTTACCTGGGAATAGAGACATGGGTGGAGAGAGACAGGGACAGCCTTCCAGTGCTGACAGACTGGTTTTGGTGATGACTCAAAAGATGTCACTTTAGGCCATCCTGTGCCTCAGCGTTGGGAGATCACAAAGGAACCAAGTTCTGTTTTCTTGAACTTTTCTTTTTCCTTAAGAGGTACTTCTGGGTAATCATGTATTATCTGAAGTCCTTTTCTGACATTTCTTCTAACATACTGTCATTGGATTCTATGAATATAGAATCTAGATTTGTTTGGATTATTTTCTTCCCTTGTTTTCATGTTGTTCATGTATCTTCCCCTCTATCAGTGCAGATCTGGGATATTACAGATTTCCCCCTATAGGCTTATAGTGGCCCTATTGGTTTCCAAAACACTTTCTTTAAGGGGAGATCAATATTAGCAGTGCCCAATTCAGACACTATGCTGCAATCCTAGACCAAATATCCCCTATGAGGACAATAACAAAATTCATAATAAACAAAATGAGTTCAAATATTATCTTCAGTAAAATGAACAGATTTGCAATAAGTTCTGCAGTTTCAAATGGAGGACAAAGAGGATGCAGAGGGATGTAGAATGTGGCTGTTAATGGGAAAAGAAAAGAATATACAGAAGTTCTAGATAATAGAAAGGGTGAGAGTGTAATCAAAAGAAATTGGATGTTAGCATGCAAAAATGGGAGAAAGAGACTCTGAGGGAACAGGTAAACAAAAGGAAAAGAGAGCAAGAAAAATAAAGAAATAAAAACTTAAATTTTTTCAATAAGGATAAAAAAGAAAATCTATAGTATAACAGTCATATAGTAATGAAACCTCCCAGAGTTCAGTAGCCTGATGCATGAGAGGTCTTTTTTTTAAATTTTTGATAGGGGGCTTCATTATAGGGCCTTGCTGAGTTGCTAAGGCTGGCTTTGAACTCTGCTTTCTATTGCTTCAGCTTCCCAAGCCTCTGGGATTACAGGCATGGGCCACAGTATCCAACTGGATGTGGAATTTTAATAAACAGTGTCTTGCTAAATTTGCACATTCAGTTTTTGTACCTGAAAGATTACTGATATGTAGACTATTTAAATGTTGTGCTATAGTTGTTGGGTACGTAGATTTTGCACCTACATAACAAAAATGATATGGTTGATATTTATCCTTTTTAAAAAAATATTTAAACTTTTTGAAAGGTTAGAAGAGAATCTTAGGCAAAGGAAACCATGGGAAGAATAGTGTAGACCTATCATGGATAAGGTTTCTTTGTATCAGGTATTGGACTCAGGGGCACTCAACCACTTTGACACATCCCTGGTCTTTAATTCCTTTATTTTGAGACAGCAGAGTCTAGCTAAGTTGCTTAGGGCTTTGTTAAGATGCCTAAGCCAACTGTTAACTTGCCATCCTTTTCCCTCCCAAGCTCCTGGGTTTGCAGGCCACCCTACCCCACAGAGCTTTATTTTTTTATGTCTTTGCAATACTGGGTATTTAGAACAGGGATGCTCTCCTACATAACAAACCCTTTCTAGTTTTTCTTTTGAGATGGAGTCTCATGAGATGTTTGGATTGGCTTTGAACTTGTGATCCTCTTGCCTCAGCTATTGGAATTGCTGGTATCAAGGCATGTGCCACTGACTCATCTTTTTCTTATCATTTATGTATAAATAATTCTCTACAGTAGAAATTGCTCAAACATTATGTAAAGCATGCATAGGCTTAAATCACATTTGGCTTAATGATTGATGCTAACCAAATGCAAAGATAAATTTCAAGGATTTTGCTTTTCCTTCTAATTGTTGTTGCCATTTAATAGTCTTCTTTGAATATATCTGAATGGATACTTACTTTCATGAAGATTTGCTAAGTTTTTTTTCCAGTGCTGAGCAGTGAATCTGGGGCCAGGTTTATGCTGAGCAAGTACTGAGCTATATCCCCACACCATCAGTTTTGTTTATTTTAAAGATTTTTTTAAAGCTTACAGTTTTATTGATGTAGCCTAGTTGTAGAGAGCATGCTTAGGATGTGTAAGGCCTTAGATTTCATTCCTAGCGCATATGCATGCTCTCTATCTCACACACACAAACAAGGCTTACAAATTTATTATGTCAGAGTTGCAACAAAAACTCTTATTTCTGTTTATTTTTTGAGGTGCATGGGTGGTACATGGTAGTAATTTAAAATAACTTTTTTAAAAATGTTACAATATCTTAATGAATATTCTGTTTTGTCTGTTGGGAAATTTCTTTTGAGAAGGCTTTGGATTTAATTATTTTTAATGAATTGTTTGTTTATTTTCTGAAATTCTTTTTTCACTTTATTATGTATTTTAAAGTTATATTTCTGTGGCATGTAAGTAATTAATCGTATTTTGCAACTCTTGCCACCATTCATTTTCAGAACTTTTTTACCCAAAACTCTGTATTCATTAAACTCTAATTTCCCATTCTTCACCCCCCACTAGTTCCTGGCAACCACTGTTCACATGTTCTATGAACTTTGCTACTGTAAGTACTTGAATATAAGTACAAACAATAGAGTATCTGTTTTGTGATTCATTTATTTCATTTGGCTTAAAATCCTCAAGCTTCATCAATATTGTGACATGAATCAGAATTGCCTTCCTTTTAAAGACTGAATAGCAACCATTATATATTTGTACCACATTTTGTTGATTTATTCATCCATTGATTAAACTTTTGTAAATTGTAAATTAACTTCCCTTATCCACAGCCACAAACTAAGGCCTAGATATTTGTCTAGATCATGAAATGTTATTGTTCTGAAGGGAATATAGCCAAAGAATTAGAGGGAGCTCTGTAAATTTATCTATCTTGCTAAATTAAAGAATGAATGTCTTAATGTTAAAGTATTCTAATATGAAAACACTTGTGTTGTGCCATACCTTAAAGGTCAAGAGATAAATTTTAATTATATAAATTATGTATCAGACTGTGGCATTATTTTATTCTACTTGAGAGAATCAGTAGAGGAACAAACTCTCTTTTACACATCATCACAAAAACCCAAATTAAATGAGAACACTAAGAAGAAGAATGACTTCCTTAGAAAACGCCACCTCTAATAAATGTTACAAAGAATCTTAGACACAAATGTTCTGAAACCTTCAAGGGTAGAAGAACAAAATCATAAATATTCTGGTATTAAACTTGTGTTCTTATACATATTTCCCCTGGAACTAAAAACAAGACTAAAAAGGTAAATGTGTCTACTTGAATAATTTCTTTTCCACACAATGCATGTCTGAACATGTTATGAAACATTAATAATCAGATCTCTCAAATAGTCTCAAACTTTATTTATAGCATCATGTTGGTGAACAAAATAAGTAAATTCCCTACAAGTTACAGTAACTTTAATCCCTCCTGTTCTCATTATCACTTTAAAAATTTTTTTAACCACTTTACTTTTATAATGTAAAATAAAATTTTTTGACTATGGTGTTGGATTTTACAGAATCTTAGATTCAGTGTTCATATATTTATTTTTCTTTATACACATATATACCATATTAAAGCTTGGTAGTTACCCTATTAAGCAAAATGCTTCCAAACGGTGACTTGGTATAATACTCCACCTCCCTTACAATGCACAATATTACAAGCCACCTAAGTGAAAATATTTTAATTATGATAAAGACTTTTTTACATAAATTTCCATGAGTAATAAATACCTTTTGTTATTCAACAGTCCTCTCCCTCAACAAAGAGAAGCATGAGTTAGTTAAGAATCTTCAGAGGCTTTAAGTGAACCTACCTGCTATTGGGATCCCTCCCAGACATGTGTTGTGCTGTGGTGGGAGATTCAAGTCCAAGGAAGTACTATTTGAGGTGGGGTTTGCTGTGTGTTTCAAGGGCATGATGCTGTTGCATGGAAAGGCCATCCAAGAATAGTAGGCTGCCTGGCCTGTAAAACTGAAGGAATTGTAAATTGCCCAGTGCTTCTGCAAATGAGGGAACCTTTGTGGCATGACTAGAAATGTACAATTAACAGTTTGTCCATGCAGCAGATTTAGGAATCCAAAGCCTAGAGCTTTGGCAGGTATTGTATTTGAAGAGGAGTTCTGAAGAGATGTGGGTGAAAGGGAAAGTTTGTCTTGGATGAACAATTCCTGCTCACTCAGGTCTGCTAAGGCTTTTTGAGTAACATCAAAAGGATTAAACCCCGAGTCATCCTCTGGTTGTTTATTAGAACCAAAGCCAAATGCTGCTTACCAATCTGTAGAGGATGGTACTGGGATTTTTTTCTGATGTGAAGAGACTCTGTGACTGGTGCCATAGGCTAATCACGAGATGTCCATGGGGAACTTGGAAAAGGAGGAGGCCTACTTGGGATAGGGTTGGAATGGCAAAAATTGTCAAGAGAATAATGATTGTGACTCTGTTACTGCCTCTTCAAATGGGGACCTTGTACTGTGATTGGATGAACTTGTGGGGATGCCTGGATTGGGTTTTGTTAAACCAGGTGGTGGTGAAGGTGTATCACTGTTAGATTCTGCTGAGAATTACCACAATTTCCTATACTGAGAGAATCTGAAAGTCTATCAATGGGGCTCTGCAGTGGTGTCACTTGGTTCTTATTTTTATTGACTGAACCCATAGATAATTAAATAAAATTGTAATTAACTTATACAATTCTTGAAATAATTTCTGTTCATATTATTGGTATTTACCCATGAGAATTTCCTCTTTTGTGGACTTTCCTGCCTCATCTCCCAATTCATGTGGATACATGCAGTCAGGTTTTGGACACTGTATATTCTGTAAGAAGTAACTGCAGTATTTTTGTACCTACAGATGTCTTAAGAAGAGTTCTGCCACCTACCATCACATTGTTGACACACTGTATAGCTCTTAAAATATTTTCTGACCAGATATAGGTCAGATATAAGCTTTGGCACTAGGACCCTGTGAGCCTGCATATGATGTGCTATTATTGATGACAAAATTTATGTGCTTTACCAAACTTCCCAAATTATTCTGGTTGTTTTAAAACCTCTGGGTCAGTTAGGCACTGGAACAGACTTACAAAAATGTTGAGGTTTGTTTGCAGGGCACATTAAAAAAAAAAAAAAACATAGTGGAAGGTAATTTTTCTGTTTTCTCTCATTTTGTTCTCATTTTTTATCCTTTGCAGTTCTTCCTGTGAGAGTGGTATACAAACTTCTGGATCTTCTGGATGTGGCTTTCTATGTGCAGGACAAAGACCATTTTCATCAGTGCAACATCTAGGCCAACAAAATCCACAAATCTGGTAGCCATAGGTAGGTGCAAAGGAAAAAGTTCATCTCACATATCTCAAGGGCTCCACGCAGACTGCATTCCACAGGGTCTTCCTTAGCATCAGGTTTTTGAGACTCTTCATGTTTATTAAACAGTGACAAAAGTTTATACTTATTTAAGGGACTGAGAGCTAAACTTCAGAAGTTTGAAGACCCACCTGCCTTCCCTCACTTTTTTCCTTAGTCAACTGCACTTGCTGCCATGTCCTCACAAGAGACCCCTGAACTAGTGTCTGGGAAAACTCTTCAGAACCAGGCCAGATTGCTTCAGCAAATCCAACATCCATGGTTGAGAAAGTTTCTGCTTTTGGTTGATTCCATAGCCAGACAGATCACCATCTTTCATTAGGGTAAGACTTCCCCTGTTTTTAATTTTATGAGAAATCTTGTTATTTCCTTAGTGTCTATATTCTAGATTTCCACCACAATGTTCAAGGGTTCTGTTTTCTTTATATCCTGAGCAATATTTCAAAAAATTCTTTAAAAAAATTTAAATAGCAGCAATGCTAATGGAGTTGAAGTAGTATTCCATTGTGTTTGATTTGCATGACTCTACTGACTGTGATGTTGAACATCTTTTGTGGTACATATTGACCTTTTGTATGTCTTTGTTATAATGTCTGCTCAAGTGTATGCTAGTTTTTCCAGGCAACCATAACAAAATACTACAGGCTGGGTAACTTAAGCAATCACTTTATTTTCTCATAGTTCTGGAGTTTGAAAAGTCTAAAGTCAACCTTCAGACAGTGTTCAGTTTTGGGTGAGGGCTCTCTTCTTGATGAGCCTCTGGTGTCTCTGAAAAACTCAATAATCCTGTTGAATCACGACAACTGAAGATCTTACTTAATCTTCATTGCAACTGTAAAGATCTCACTTCCAAATATATTGTCACATTAGGGAATAGGGCTTGAAGATTTGAAATTTGAGGGGACACAGAGTCCATAAAAAAGTACTCTACCCACATTTGAGTTCTATTTGTTGTTTTGTAGAGGTATAAAAATTTTTAAATATATTCTGGATACTAATCATTTATCAGGTACATGCTTTATGCACATTTTCTCTTGTGGATTTCCTTTGTATTCTTTGATAGTGCTCTTTGAGACACAAAAAGTTTTCACTTTGATGTAGAGTAGTGTATTTTTCTTTGTCCTTTATTCACTTAACATCCATGTCAACCAGCAAATCAGCTGTTGCAGTATCACCGTACTTATGTTCAAGTAACCCCTAACCCATAGTCTAACATTACATCACAAAGGCTATCTTTTACCTCTCTTCTTCTCATCACATACATATTGTGTCAGCTCATATCATGACAGGAAATATAAGTGCAGTACAAGAAGATATTTTGAGAGGTGAAACCACATTCACATACCTCTTGTTACAGAATTTTACTTTTATTACAATATTTTGTGTCTTTGGTTTTCATACTCAAGAAATAATTGCTAACTGCATTTTCATGAAGCATTCCCCTGTTTCCTTATAAGAATTTTATAATTCTAGCTTTTGTGCTTTTATCCATTTTGATTTAAGTTTTATATTTAGTATAAGGGAAGGGTCCAACTTTATTCTTTTTTTTCTTTATACAATTTTCCCAGACTATCAAAAAGATTGTTCTTCCCCTACTGAATATACTTGGTATCTTTGTTAAAAATAGTATGATCATAGAGTAGTCACTTTTATCCATGAATAGGATGTTCCAAGACCCGTGGATGCCTGGAACTGTGGATAGTACTAAACCCTGTACATACACTGTTTTTACATATTTTTTGCAAAGTTTCTATGATAATTTATAAAATAGCCACAGTAAGAGATTACTGATAATAATAAAAAGTAACAATGATATGATAAAATAGAACAGTTAATAACAATATACTGTATAAATGTTATGTGAATGTGGATTTCTCTTTCTCAAAATGTCCTCTTAAATCCTTCCTGTCATAATACAATACTTGTGATGAGATGAAGTGAGGTGAGTGACAGTCTTTGTGTTAGGCTATGAATAAGTGTTAGTTGAACACAAGCATGGTGATACTGCAATAGTTGATTGGATGGTTGATATGGCTACTAAGTAACGAGGGGACAGGAAATTTATATTATGAACAAAGGGATTCATGTCATTGCACAGATGATATTTTATTATGATACTCACAAGAGCATGCAATTTAAAATTTGTAAGTTGTTACTGTAATTCTAATACTGATATTTAATATTTGTGTGCCATGTTTGACCTCAGGTAACTGAACCACAGAGAGTGAAACTGGGCAAGGAGGACTAGTGTATAAGTGATTATTTCTCGACTTCATATTTTATTCCATTAATTTATATGTCTCCACCGCCTTCTACGGCTTTTTTTCTTTAGTTTGGTTTTACTTTTTTGTGCTGCTGGGGAGAGAACCTAGGGTCCTTCCTCATGCTAGTCAACTGGTCTACCAGTGAACTTCAATTTTGCTCCAATGACTATAACTTTCTTTATTTTGGAATCAAGAAACATGAGTTCTCTAAAATTCTTCTTGATCTTCAAGGTTGATCTGACCATAGGGTCCTTTGAAATTCTGTGTGAAATTTAGGAGGAAATTGTCTATTTCTGCAAAAAAGAGAAATGATTGAAATTTTGATAGTTATTATATTGAATCTGTAGATCAGTTTGGATAGTATCAATATCTTCCATTAATATCTCTTGATTTATATATTTGTTTATTCACTTTTGGGTAGCATTTCATAGTAAGAAATGTATTAGTCTTTTTGCTACTTCAGTTAACTTTATACTTAAATGTTTGCTCTTTTTTGATGTCACTGTACTTGAAATTGTTTTCTTAATTTCCATTGTGTGTGTATGTGTGTGCTGCTATACCCCAGCTCTCCCTTTTATATTTTGGATCATGACCAGAATTGCTAGATTTTATGGATTTTCAATAACTTGTTTATCATACTGATGGTTATCATTAATTTGGTTGTCTTAGGTAAAGGACTAAACATTTTTCCCTCTTCCTTTTTTTTTTCCTTTTGCCATGATAGGACTCAGGCCCAGAGTTTTCAGCATGTTATACTGCAACTATATCCCTAGTACCCTTCAGTTTGTTTTTGATTTTGAAAGCGGATGTTACTTTGTGTCTCCTCTGTTTGGTCCAGATATGGAGGTGGCAGGTGTTGTGATCCTTGATAATTGAAAATATACTTCAAAGTGATAAGTTCAATTTTTAAGAAAGGGAACAAAAGAGTAAGAGTATAAAAATACTTTGTTTTTAATATAAGAAATAATTTTTTGTATATTCAGATTTGTGCAGTTATTATCACTAATTTTAGAACACTACAAATACCCTATGCTTTATTACTCGAGTGTACCACCTCTCTATTTTCTAATTGAGCTTCAGTTTCTATAGATTATTTTGTATGGATTTGTCTGTTTTGAATAGATCATGTAAATGGAATTATATGGTTTGTGACATTTTATGTCTGTTTTTTTACTTAATATAATAGTGAATTTTTAGATTATTTTCTTTTTACTTTTACAGACTTCATTTTTATTTATTGTTCACAAATGGAGTACAACTTTTCATTTCTATGGTTGCACATAATGTAGATTCATACTGTTCTTGTAATCATAGTCATGCCTGCTGCCCAGAGAGCTCTGAGTGGGCCCCTGGTATGGTCGGCCTAGCTCCAGGGCCCCTGCCTGCCTCGTCCTTCAGGGGAGTCTCACGGTCCTGCTGTGCTCATTCAGGCTGAGCCTGGGGACTCTCTTGCTTCACCTTTTGTGGAGGGGCTGATAGGAGCCTCTCAGTGACCTCTGACCTCTCCAGGTTGACACTGAGAGGACTGGTCATTCACACCTACTGGAGACACTCAGGACCTGAGGCTCTGATCTCCTGTGGCAGTCTCAAGTACTTAGCAACCATGGAAGCCACATCTGTGTGCTCACCCTAGCCCCCCTCCCACATGCCACAGCAGTGTTTGCTATTCCCTAAAATGAGATAGAGATTGCCATCACCCCTTATCCACATTCAGTTACCTACAGTCAAAAACTGCTTGTAAAATTCCAGAAGTAAGCCAGTCATAAGAGTTAAGTAACTCTTACTACAGGATGTTATAAAATTTTTCTGTTTTATTTTTGCTCTTAATCTCTTACTGTGCTGGGTTTATATGCTACATGCTGCCACAGGTGTCTATGTATAGGAGAAAACAGTGTGTGGAGGCTTTGGTGCTTTTGGGGGACTCAGGTGTCCACTGGGGTCTGGTCATACACCCCATGGCTAAGGGAGCACTGTGTGTACTGATCACCTACTTGAAAGAACAATCCAGAGAAAAGTTATCTACTTAACTGACCCTGACTGTTCTCTTCAATTTTTTCCCAAAGGAACTTGTAATTCACTTGATTTCACAAGTGCAGGCGTGAAGTCACCTCCAACAGTACTGTGACCCTCCACTGCAACACAAGGAGAAGAGCCTTTCATGTCTGAACCCAATCAGCTTCTCATCTACCCATCCAGTGCAAGTTCACCAGGTTCAGGTATGAGCGCAAGACACTGCAAGGAGCACACTCAAGGAGGGTTCCGTGGGGCCCTTCCTAAGAGCTTATAACCTTATGGAATCCAGGAGGACAGTGGCACAGCACTGGAGCACTGGGGAGGGCTAAAGAGGGGCCCAGGGGGTTGGAATCTGGAGCAAGGGCATGGCAGCTGAGGTACCATGTTCCATGCAACACGGCTGCCCATGGCAGAGTGGACATCACATCTTAATGATGGGGGACAGAGGAAGTCATGGCATGCCATGACGGTGGTCAAGCTCACCAAGCCCCATGAGTGCCAAGGGGCACTCACCAGTGTCTGCACAGGTATGTCTGCACATTAGAGTGAGGCCGTGGGAGGCGGGCCTGGCCTTCCCTGCTCTGCGGTCCTGTTTATTCTGTTCAGCTAGGTCACATCCCTGTCTCTAGCATAGTTGGCCTGGGGTGTTCCTGGGTTCTATTTTGCTAGGTTCTGATCCCCCGTAAGGTGATGTGTCAATGGTGCAGCTGGTGGCTTTATGCCCACCAGGTAGGGCCCAGAAGTCTCTCGCCAGGGTGCGCAGTGTGACCTTCCTGCACACCAGCACTGACTCGGCTCTTTCCTTGCCTTTTGATCTTTGTTCCGTCTAGTTCCACAAGGGGGGAACATTTGGCTCAATTGGGTGGTGGCCACACAGAGGAATCTGCTGATTCATTCTGGATGCTCTTGTGTAGGAGGCAGCACCTAATCCCTGCATCTCTGCTGGGGGTCGGGTCCAGGGAGGCGAAGTGACTCATATGACCTCATTTATGGAGTGCAGGGGCATCTGCTTTGACTTCCTTGAGGTCAAGCAGTTAATAACTCAGGAGCAGCAGACGGGTGACTTGCCTGACACCGTCTCTGCTCTCCCTGGCCCGCCTCCTCTTGGTCCACTCCATGGACAGGGGTGCTCAGGGGTCTGTGGGTCTGAGAGCATGTGGGGTCCGGTTCCAAATGCTCATGTATGTATGTAGGCATGAATCTCGGGCCCTAAACCAGCGCTTGAGGGTTCCTGCATCAGACACCACAAGAGAGAACCAATACCCAGCTCTAAAATATTCACAGGCAAAACAGAAACGTAGGCTGAACTTCATCAAAATTTAAAACTGGACCAGCTTCCAGTTAAGTATCTGCAAATTGAAAGACCTAAGGGCGCCTCCTGGCCATCCTGTACTGCACCAGCCCATGTTCTTCTGCCCTTTCTCAGGCAGGATTTTCTGTCAGAATCTTGACCTCTCTGTGTGAGCCTGGAAAACGTACTGTGTGCCAATGTTGCTGGGGGTCCTGTTCAGGAACACTGTTCTAGAAAGGCCTCATTGTTCTCAAAGTAATGAAGTCAGGGCAGGTGTGACACAGTTCAGATGGGTCGGCTGGCCTTTTGCCCACCCTGAACGTGGCCAGAATGCACCACCCTGGGTGAAGGCAGCACCCAATGCCTCGCCTCCAGCTCAGCGGTCCTGTGCATCAGAGGAGGCCACTGTCAGCATTGTTGTGAGATCAGTCTTCGGGTTGGAGACTTCTGCTGAGAGGCACAGCAAGCCGGCGCCCCACCCTCAGGCTCAGGAAAGCCCGGGTTGCTCCTGGTTGGCAGGGAATGGGAATGGTTGTCAGGGCTGATATGTGTCGACATTATTTTATTATGTAATCACAGATCAAAACACGTGCGTCTAGGACCAGCGCTGAATGTCGGGGGACTCAGCAGGTCATCAGCTTGGTTTGCCAGCCTGTTCCTTGCTCCATGGATAACTGTTCTCTCTAATCCATTTAGTGATTCATCCAGAGGGTTGATTGTCGTGTGCAGTCTGGGCTACAGGGACCATTCTGCGGATGAAGAAACTAAAGTGCAAGGGCTGTTTCCTCAAATGGGTCAAACTCGAATCCCCATCTTCCCACTGCAGACGGATCATGCCACCACCCTAGAGGCAATCAGAGCCTGCAAGCACACAGTGAAGCAAGGTAAGGTAGCCAGATGCCCAGGGGCAGGGCCTGCACCCCAGGAGGACTACTTTGAGGTTCCTCCAGCCTCCGAATGCAGTGCTTACCACGTTAGCACTCCTTTGCTCACCCCCATTGGTCTGATAGTTTGGAAAGGGAGGGACCCAGGCCTCGGCTCCTCTCTGCCACTTTGGAAGTTTATCCTTGGACCAGTCCTCCCATCTCTTCCTCAGGGACCCCTCTGCAGAGTGTTCTATGAAGAGAACTCATTCTCGTCAGTTCTTTGCCATTGCTCACTGGTCTTTGAATCACCCTGGTAATCCTTGGAGGCCATGGGGATTTGGGAGCAGCCCTGAGAGCTGCAGCTTGCTGGTCCACAGTTGGTTGTGTCTCCTTCATACATTGGGCAGTAGGAGTGAAATTATTCTGGCCTTTCTCACAAGAATATGTGAAGACTCCCCTCTAGCCCCAAAGCATCTTGAATGTGATGGGCAGAGGACCCATCTTTTAAGCCAACAGCTGACTTCCTGGGAGCCTGGGAACACTCTGCTCCAAGGCTCTGGCCACCCTGTAGCACATGGCTCCCGGAGGCAGCCCTGAGGCTTTCCCAGGGCTGAGAGGATAAATTCAAGGACCACGCTTGCCCTCCTGACCTCTCTGCCCTCCTTCTTGTTCTGCTGGCTTGGACCTCTGTGGTCACGGTCCATTCTGCAGATGGTCACAGGGTAAGTAAGTAGGAAGCACTGGTGGCCCCACCTTGCAGGGAGCTCAGGGCTTGGGCCTTTCCTGCAGCTGTGGATCTGTCTCCATTTCCATGACTCCTGTCACCATGGCATCTAAAATCCTACCAGGCTGGAGGCTAAAAAGAATACCAGGGGTGGGAAGTGCACCCTTCCCAGCTTCAGTTCATCTGGAGTTATGTTCTTCAGGGAACAGAGCAGAGAACCTGCTCCTGGCGCCCACAAGGGTGCCTGAATTCAGACCTCTGGGCACTCAGACCTCCAGACCAGTCGGAGGGACTTGCTGGGACCTGCTTAGAACCTGGTACCTAGGAGCTTCGCTTCTTCCACATACATTTAGGGTCCTCTAGGAAACCAGATGCTGAAACAGGCCATGGGGAGGAGGTGAAGAACACATGGCCCTGTCCTCAAGGAAAGAGCAGGCTTTGGCTAACTCTAGTGCCTCGAGAAGCCTGGTGTGACAAGATGAAATTGTTGAGAAAGCCAGCAGGGCTCCCATAAACACCTATAGGCACCTGAGGGGCCTCAGAATACTTCTTGGAGGGGTGGGCTCACTGGGTTGGGCCATAGAGGCTGATGGTATGGCAGCAGGTAGAAGTGAGTGGGGCCAGGGGTCATGGCCAAGGTTGGGTGGGTGGGGGTGTGGGCTGGGCATGTCCAGTGGGGCTGGGCAGGGATTGCTGCAGGGCATCCTACACTCCAGCCGGCATTGCATTCAACAAACTCCTGTGGAGCCGAGCCTTTGCCTGGATGCCCTGCCTGGTGCTGAGCTTGCAAGTGAAGGCCAGCAGGATGGGGAGGCCCCATGTGCTCCCTGTGGATTTGGCCTGGGAGATCTCACCAAAGAAGAGCTTACCCAGAGATATCATAGATGAGGCTCTCTTCTGTTCTGTGGGTAGGAATTCAGTTATCAGATGCTTTCCCTGGGGTGTGAGGGTATTTCCAGCAGTAGATAGGCACTCAGGTGGACAGACAAGACTGCCTCTGTCCACACCACGTAGCAGTTGAAGTTCATACTTTGGCTCCTCCCACAGATGCCAGTTTAGGGTGATTCTGTGTCACAGCTCCTTATCACCAAGGGCACTTCTTCCAATGCAGGGCTTTGGTGGATGGGGCTGTGGCTGGGGTGGGAGTTCTGACTGGGGCCTGGTGTGCAGACACCTGGTGTCCTCCCATGACAGCAGGGTCCCAGGACACAGTATCTGAGGGCTAGCCTGGTGCCAGCGAAGAGAAGAGCTTCCTTCTTGGTTGTCCAAGCAGAGCCTTGTCAAGTCTGAACCTTCCCAGTGGTGGGGCCAGGCTCAGCCCTCCCCTCTCTGCTGGGCTCCATCAGAGGCCCCATTTAGGACCAACTTGGACTGTGGGAACCTAGCCCTCCACACTTCCTCCTCCCCAAGAGGGTTTAGGCTCTTGACCAGCTTTCAGGGAGGCTTTTCCGGGCTGCTTCTACAACACTAAGATTGTCTCTACCCTGCACTCTTACTCTTTACAGTAGGGGCCATTAGCTGAAGGAACCCTGGAGATAGCATATCCTCCGGATTCCTGGGTGGGGGATGAGGGTGATTTTTTTGTCTCCAAGATGCTATCTGGTGGATGGAAGTTGCTCTTCCTGCCTGCCAGGTGATTCCAAGTCAGGAGTGGCTGCCAAGTCAGACATCAAGTCAGGTTGTGGAATCTCTTAGAGCAAGCTTCCTACTGGGCACTTCCTAGTGGGCTTCCAGGCAGAAACCTGAGTTGGTCAACTGGGCAGCTGACCTTGAGAAGCTGATGGCAGCTATGGCATGAACACCCTCCTTCGCATGAATCCACTAAAGTCCCAAACCCTGTTCCTGCGACTGTGGCCTTATGTGGAAACTGGGTCTTTGCAGATGATCAGGTCAGGATGAGGTCATCCGTGGCCCTGCTGCAACTCGACTCTTGTCCTTATGCAGTGAAGGGGTGTGGGCGGGTGGCACGTGTGTGGGAAGAGAAAGATGCAGGGAATGACAGCTGTTGGTAAGCCAAGGAACTTCAGACTGCTGACAGCCAGGGCAGAGGCACAAGCCAGACTTGCTCTCACAGCCAGACTTCTGGCGACTCTGACCCCAGGATCGCAAGGCACAGATGGCTGTTTGAGGGGCCAGCTGTGGCACTTTGTGACAGCAGCCTGCAGTTGTGCATTCCATGGTACAAACAGATGTTGGCCCCAGCTGTGGACTCCTCGGCCCTTAGAATGCTGATTGGGACCTTTGTAGACAGTGCTCTGCAATGCTTACTGCAAGAAACCTCAGTAGGAAGACACCCTGTGTTAAGGTGACGGCCACTGGAGGCGATGACCACATTTGTGTGACACCTGAGTTTAGCAGCAGGACAGGCCTGGCCTGTTTGGAGAAGTCCAGGAGGATTGTCCACAAAGGCAGACCCAGGGCTTCTTGGGAGCAAGGCTGGGACCGTCCACCTCCTTTCTCCCTCTCGATGGTTCACCAGTTGAGGAAGTCCCAATGTGGTAGCTTTTTGTCAAACCTGGCTCTTTTTCTGCCTCTATTCTGTCTATGTTAAAGTGCCCCACGACGATCACTTTCCATTACATCTCTTGGAAAGCCATGATAATTAGATTTAAATCATAAAATATGCTAATGCATGCAGATAGGAGTAGGATAAAGGTTTCAGAGGCAAATTAATGTATTCTCCCCCTTGGCAGGAACATTACAGGGCTGTGAAGATAACAGACTATGCACCGTTCCAAGATTCAGGAAGGTCAAATCCAAGAGCTAAGAACCTACCAGGGCTGTGCTCAAGAATCCAGGGCTGGTATTGCCATAGACCTAGCATGCTAGTCTTTCAGTCCTGCCAATGCTTCCTGAGCTTGTCCTGGCTTGTGCATGTACCCATGTGGTTCTGCCAAGCCTCTGTCCACGTGCATGGTTACTGAGACAGCATCCTGTGTCATGGGTGGTGTCAGGCAGCCACTGGGGGAGGAGCAGACAACACACATAAAAATGCCACCCATCCTGCTAGGTGCCAGCCCAGGCAGGGGTTGTGCAGGGAGCAGCAAGCACCACATGCAGACCTTGCTTGCTGGAGGTTGGTGATGGCCCTGTTGCAGAGCCACCAGGTGATGTGTGGGCTCTCTAGCTGCTCCTGTGCAGAAGGCCCTTTGGGAAGTGAGGAGGCAGTGCATCCTGGTGGGCTCCCCAGGAAGCCTGAGGAAGCAGATGGGCTGCAGGGGAAGTGTCCTGGGCATGCCACCTGCTGTTTGCAAACCGAGAAGACCTGGAAGCTTTGCAAGAGTCAGGTTGGGGGATTGCTGGGCTGAAGGTGAGATCGGGAACACCTGTGTCATCTGATGGTGATGTTAGAGAAAGAGCTTGTGAGGGTGGGAGGCAAGGACACTCGCAGCTAATGCAAAGAGGGAGTAGGGAGCATGACATGGGTGAACACCACACTCCCCTCAGGTTGGCACCCACCCCCGATGGCACCTAGGTGGTCATCTCAGCAGCTCTCCTGAAGAAGTGGTCCTGTCTCTGTGGCCACCCTTCGCACAGAGTGCGGGAGCAGCTGAGTCAGGTTCCTAGCCTGTGACAGAGGACGTGTCCTGGGCCTGACTGCTCCCAGATGTGGCCATGGCGTAGCGTCCTAAGCATCCAGGTTCAGGACACATTAAACAAAGGAGGACATTTGTGGCCCTTGACCAAAAACTCAAGCATTTACCGGAGAGCGGGGCCTACCCTCGCCACTCCACAGAAACCCAGCCTGCCCTCCTCTCCTTACCCAAGTTTTCCTCCTGAGACAGACTGTGCCATAAACTTGACATCCTGTATTTTAGTTAATGTTCCCTTCTGCCAATGAGAGAAGAATGGATTCTGCTTCACACATGATGATACCCGTGTGCTCAAAATGGCCACAAAGTAGAACTTGGTGAATACTTGGTGAATGGGTGAATAAATGCGAGAAAGAGTGTTCTCCTCTGCACAGGGCACCTGAGGCTAGGCAGGGCAGAAGGCGGGCAGCCCCAGGGTGCCATGCAGTCTCCCCTGGGTCCTCTTGGTGGTGTGGTCACTGGTCACATCAAGCTGCATTTCAGGAGGAGCAGACTCCTGACTCTTTGTTCTGTATTTACCTGGTAACTGCTCCCGCACATGTAGCTTTGTTCTGGAGGCTAAGCACATCCATGAGAACCCTCAGCTACCTCCTGGATCCATGCAGGGCATTGGCATTTTTAATTCTGATTTTAATTTTAATTCCATTTTTGATGTGCTCATGTTATGGTTTCTTTTAAATACATTTTCTTCTATTCCTTCAGTGAAAATTCCTTTAGTTTTTGCCAAGCCCTGTGCTAAAGGGTAGGCAGGAACCCTGGACAGAGGCTCTAGAGGGGTCGAGTCTCCCTGTTCCTCTGGGCACCTGGCATGCTGAGCCTGGGCTGGGCTGAAAGACAGATCACCTGGTCCAGGCAGGATCATGTGGTCCAAAGGCCTCACCCTCCCTTCAATTTGTTGGACCTCTGCCACTTCACCTGTAGCCAACTGTCTTGGCTGGCTGTGTTCTGCTGCTGCCGCAGACAGCTGACTGGTCACTGACTGGTCACTTGTACACAACACAAGTTTACTTGGCTCAAGGTTCTGGCCAGAGGCAGGAGTGTGGCAGGGGTTTCTGTGGGACATTCCTGCTGTTACCCACCATTGCAGGGGCAGGGGTAGAAGTGGGATGGGGAGGCCAAGCTGAGTGTGCACTTTCATCAGAGGCCACTGCCCAGACAACCAGCTGCGTGCTCCATGGTGACTCTGGGCCACTCACCTCTCAGAGGTCCCGCCCACAGTCCTGTGTGGGGGACACACCACTGGGGCAGTAGGTTGGGCATGAGATGTGACGATGGCAGTCACAGTGCGATGTGGGCTTCAGAGGGGTGTTGAGCCCCCACCTCGCATTCCACACACTCACCTTTGCCACCCTGTGATGTCATCACCACCTGCCTGACCACTGTGACATGCCGCCCTGTCTCTGCTAGAAGGCAGTCAATCATCTGCTGTGAAGAGCATCCGTGTGAACACCAAGGCCTGACTCAGTCTGGAACACAACCATCAAATGTGTGGTAGCAAGAAAGCAGGTGTGAAGTCACCTCCAATGCACGGCTGTGGCAGCAGCTGATGAAACCGCAGCCACATCAGAGGCACAAGGAGGAGGTGGACATGGTGGCGATGGTGCAGGTGACCTCATGCACTCTACATGTATGCAGCAACTTCCTCAGGACCTACACACGTGCACACATGGAGCACACACACACGCTCACTGCATGCACACTACACACACTGCACATACACATGCACAAACACTGCACACACACACTGCATACACACACACTGCACCACACTGCACACATGCACACCCTGTGCACACACAGGAGTTCCAAGCTGGAGATCATCCTCTGGCTTCCACAGGCACCTGAGCTCTGGCGCTGTCACCTCCACTACAGCGTGGTCTCCGTGACCACCTCTGCACCCTCAGCTTCTGTCTGCAGGACAGGCTGCACTGCCTCCACTGAGGGGAAACCTTCAAATCTCACCAGCCACTGGCACCCTCTTTGATTGATGATGTCGGACACCAAGACTCTGCTCCCTCTGGAAGTTTCTGTTCATACAAAGCCTGATTCCTCTCCAACAGGCTGTGGGTTGGGATCTGTTTGGGTCCTGCCCCTTCTGCCGGGTGCTGGCTCTGGGCTGTCTCCTCAGGATCAGTGCCTCCCCCAGGTCAGGGCTCTGCTGGAGCTCTTCCTGGGCACAGTTGTCCTTCCCACATCCACATGCCAATCAGTAGCTTGCCACAAGTTGGCAAGTGAAAGTTGACAGAATTGAGGTTGCTGAGAGTTTTAACACCGACACTTAACTCTTCCAGGCTCAAAATGCTACAGAGTAAATGTAGAGTTCAAATGGCCACATAGTGGAGGGAAGTGCCCAGATTTTTCTGGAGTAATCTCCAAATTGTGGAAACCTTTCAGTCAGATTTTCCTGATGAATTAAAACCCAAGTTTTCCTGGCCTCACTGGACCAGCAAGCTTCATCCTTCTTGACTTGTTTGAACTCAAGTTAATTCTTACATTTTTCCTCGTCTTGTACCCATAGAGCTTTTCCAAAGAAGGTGGGGATTCTAACAGTGTTGCCATAAGTGCACATGGAGACCAGGCAGCAGGATATCGGTGGATCATGTGTGTAGGAACAAGAAGGAAATTATGGGACCCAGCTGGTGAGAGTGTTCTGTGGACACTTGATTTTGGTGGCTCTGGGCAGCAGGGACTGTCTGCCCCGCCTATTGCTATAAGGTTTTTCTATGCAGGGTGTGGAGGCTTGGCTTTGCATCTTGACATGTGGTAGAGGCATTAGTCCAACAGGATGAGCTTGGGAGGGCTGGGGCTGGGCTGGCACTGCAGGGAGACACCTCACCACAAGTGCAGGGGCCTGCAGTGCCCGCTCCCCAGCATCGCTTCGCAAGCTAGTGGAAGCTGGGCAGAGTCCATGAGGGGCTGCACAGGCACAGGAATTTGTTCAGAGGAAGTGGAGGCCTGTATGAGTCAATGCTTTGGAGTCACATCCCCTGAGGAGAGGTGGTAGAGAAGGTCTTCAGCAGAATACCCCCCTGAGGCCTGGTGTCATGCCCCTCCTCTGCCCCCGCCTGTGTGAGCACCCACATTGGCCGCTCCTCATACCCCTGGTGCTGTTGCCACAGAAGACAGCAGAACTTCACCCAGGGTCTAATGCTAGTCCCCAGCCTAGGGCCTGGACCCCTGCCTGGCCCTGCAGACCCTCACCCCTGCTGGGGCCAGAGGCTTGGTGACCACCTGGCAAGAGCATCTCCCTAGGTCCCCGGCCAGGTGGTGGGGTCCCTCAGATGTGACACCAGCTCAGAAGGAAACTGTTTGGACATTAGCCATGGACACTTCAAGATGTTAGACCAGAAATGTCCCAAGGTTGAGGGCTCACAGGGTCGCCCCTCAGATTCACCTTGGTCTGCTCAGTTTCTCCCAGGGAAGGAGCCAGCTCTGAGGAGAAGTGAGAGCCTCAGGCATGTGGTGTGCTGGACCAGGTCCTAGGGTGGCTCTTGTTTTGCAAAGTGGTTCACCCTGGGAGTGGATGAACCTTGGTAGGGAGCTCAGGCTCAGAGGGTTTGATCCGAGATATAATCTAAAATGAGGGCAAGAAGGGGTAGCTAGGAAGGAAGAAGCAGGAACTATGAAAGATCAACAATGACTTCAAATGGCACAATGGACAGAGAACAAGAGCGGCACCCAGACATGGACATGACTCCGGTTCCCACACCCGGGTGACTCCTGGTGTGGGTGTTGACCTCTCTGAGAGAGCAGTTTTCCAGCCATGCTGCTCCTGGTGCTTCGTGGGCAGCGGGCCCAGACAGGGCGCTCCTGTGCTCTGTGGTTGCTGCTGCACCTTGGAGTCGAGGTGTCAAGGGTACCTATGGCAGATGGACCTCACCCTTTGCTAACAGAGCCTTGAGGCCCAGGGGTCAGGGATGGGGAGAGGGGCCAGGGTCTCAGGGTGTGGAGCGCTGCAGGGGAGCCAGCCTTGCCTGCAGCCCCAAACACAGAATGCCCTCCCGAGCACTCCATCTGCTCATGCCTCTCTGTGTTGGCACAGGAGCTCCAGCCAGGGCTCCAGGGGCCGGCAGCCCCTCCTTCAGTGAGGGCAAGGTCCCTGGACACCATTGCCAGACAGATGGGACAAAAATGACATTCCTATCCCTCCAACTTTCCCAGCAAGGTCCTGCTGTGATCAGTACCAACATCTTGCAAAGGGCACACTTTTGTACAAATTAAACACAAATCAAAGATCCTTCACCTTCTGATGAGGCTCTCTCTTCATCTCTCTGAACACAGGCTCCCCTGGCTGACCCTGACCTTCTGCAGCCCTTCAGCTCTTTGTGAGAGTCTCTGCTGGGCACTGTCTTCTTCCCTTTGCTCATGGGACGGGCCTCTGAGAGCACAGCGACTTCGCCTCACACCTCTGCCACCAGGAGAGGGTGGAGGGGCATCCCCACCCATGATCTGGCCACAGACACCTGCAACTGCATCGCTGCCCTTCAGCACTGACTGGGTCCAATCCTTATCTGCCCCAACTTCTTTTGAATGACCACATGCCTGTTATTGTTGGGCCACAGACCCTTGCACACTTTCATCCCTAGTCTCATTATCTTCCATTTTTTCCTGTTAATTACATTGCCCCGTGGAGAGATGCTGGCTTTCCACCTCTGTCTTTGTTGACAGTCACCATGAATGCCACTGTGTTCTCACAACCAGGTGTCTTTCCTCCCAGGAGTGAACTAGTCCTGCCCAACCCCCAGGCCATGTAACACTGCAGTGTTCTCATCTGCTCCCAGCGTCTGTGTGTCACCGTGCCATCCATGTCCAATGCACGCAGCCCTTCTGGAGTCCTGCCACAGGCAACCTCTGTGTACCTCCTTCTATTCTTATTTTACCTATCTTGAAATAAGAAGAAACACATCCCTGCTTATCGGCTGAGATTCTGTCAGAGAATGCTAACATGGCATTCTGTGAGCTCCTTTTAGTTGCAACTGTCCCCTGTCGGCACACAAAGCTCCCTTCCTAGGAAGATTACCTCCACCTGGAGTTTTGCTGAGCTGGGGCTGCAGAAACCTGGCTCCAGAGAGTGGCTTTGCGTGTGTGTGAGGATGTGTGTCTCTTGGGCATCCGCATGTGTGTCTGTGTGTGTCTCTGCATGTGTGTCTGTGCATGCATGCCTGTGCATATGCCCTTGTGTGTGTGTGTGTGTGTGTGTGTGTGTGTTGTGTTTTTCTGCACGTGCTGTCTCATGGGATAGGATACTGGAAATCCTTCCTACAGTAGGACATTAGCTCTCAGCTCAAACCCGCTCATGATCCTTATCCCTCATGTGTGCCCTGTGTGGGGGGCATGTTTGCTAATCATTCTGGAGAGCTGCTTGCTGGGTTCCCGGTCCTATTTGTGCCACAGGGTCTGGAGGAGGGTGCTGCAGGGGCCTTCATAATCCCTGCAGGGTGAGTATGCTAAGCCCTGTCACCTGAGGGGCTGCAGCTCTGACTTTCTCTCCTTCCTTGCTCCTCCTGCGGGAAACCTGCCTGCTGCCATCATCTGTTCCAGTCCCTTTGTGAATGATGAGATATTAATTGACTTTAGGGCTTAATTATCACCACCCTGTTTCAGAATCCCTGTTGCCTCTGACCACTGGCTCTATATAGTCACACTAAATTGCATGCTTTATCCAATACCTCCTTCCCTTTTCAGGCATGACTTTCTTACCTTCTTTTTTTCTTGTCTCCTTCAAACTTTCAGTTGCTATTGAGTGCACCAGGAGCAAACCCAGACACATCCTCCACTGGATTGGGCTGTCCTCAAGAGAGCATGTGTGCATGCTGGGCGTGCACATGTGTGTGTGTGTGCATAAGAGTGGCGTGTTTGCTTGTTGCTGGTGTGGGGGAAAGGCAGAGAGCAGTTACGTGCATTTAGGATTCTGGTAGCAAGTGTGTAGCCACCTCCAGTGGAGTTAGACGAAGGCACCCAGCAATTCCACAGGCGCATCTGGAATGACCGGCTGAGCTGGGTGCTCCTACTGGGTGGACTCGCCAACAAAATTGCAGACATGACCAGGGATCACATGGGAAAGCAGGAGCCCTCTGGAGAGTGTGTGTGCTTGTGTGTCTGTGTGGTCCAGTGCACACCATGCATGTGCGTGTGTGCCTGCTCTTCATGTGAGAAGGGTCTGTATGTGAGTGTATATGTATGTGTGTGTCTCTCTGTGGGCTTGTATTTGTCAGGTATGTGTGAGTTTGTGTTTGTCAACTGTATGCCCCTATGGTAGGTGAGGTGAGCTCTGTGTGCGCCTATGGCGGGTGAGGCATGGACCAGACAGCAGGTCGAGCTCTGTGTGCACCTGTGGTAGGTGAACTGTGGACCAGATGACAAGTCAAGCTCCATGTGAGCCTGTGGTGGGTGAGGCATGCTCTAGACTGCAGGTCAAGCTGTGTGTGAGCCTGTGGCGGATGAGGTGTGGACTAGACAACAGGTCAAGCTCCGTGTGAGCCTGTGCCAGGTGAGGCATGGACCAGATGGCAGGATGAGCTGCGCGGGAGCCTGTGGCAGGTGAAGCGTGGACCAGATGGCAGGTCGAGCTCCGTGTGAACCTGTGACGGGTGAGGCGTGCTCTAGACAGCAGGTCCATCCAGCACAGGTTCTGGTGAGGGGCACTTTGCTTCTCACACCTGCAGGTTGGAGTAGCAGAGCCAGGAGCAGGACGGGGGGCACCCAGCTGGACGTGGTGGGACATGGATGCAGCAGCAACCATGTAAAGCACTTTGGCTGAGAGTCTAGGAGTTCCTGGAAGCATCAGAGCGGGTCTAGACAGCCCATCAGAGTTGCATTTCCCAGGTTCTCTGGTGTCAGGAGAACGGACAGGGAATGTTGGTGACAATCTGCTTGTGTTGATGTTTCCAGGGATGATACCTGTGAACAGCAGGCTATAGAAGTGGACTTACGTGTGAGGCGTGTGGCATACCTGGACCTCCAAGGTGGTTCTGAGCACTCTAAAGCCTCCAAGAGATGGCTTCCTCGGCTGAGAGCCAGAGCAGCCCAGGCAGTGAGTCTGCCCCTCTGCCTGACTGCCATCCCATGCTGCTGGGCATGAACATTTGTTCTGGTACATTCTCATTACCCTCCTCCAAATTTGCCACCCCAAATCAGCCGTTCCCTTGGAGGGCAGGCAGTCTGCAAGAGAGACTCCCCGGGCTGGGGCAGTGAGAGGTGGCTGGTGAAGGATGGTGTGTCCACAAGGCACTGCCATGCTCCCAACTGTGGCCCCACCTCCGAGCATCACCCTGATGTCTGTCTAAATGTCACCGAGCTGTTTTATTCACATCTGTGTCTCCTGCCTCACAAGGACAGTCACATTCCAGTGTGGCTTCAACTTAACTAATGATATCTGCAGAACTCTCTCTCCAAGGAGGGTCATATTCCCAGATCCTGCGGTTCAGAGCTTCAGTGTGTCTTTTGAAGGGGGCACAATTCAACCTCCAACCACTGGCTCTCGGGTGTGAGAATTTGGGGCCTGGATCCTAGAGGAAGGACCCTCTGTGGGTTGATCTTTAGGGAGACCCACATGGGGAAGCAGCCCATTCTACAGTGCTTACAATCAAGGCCCAGGCTTGATTTTCTTGCTCAGAATATACTCCAAGCACTGACCATGATAAGTGGCCCCTGGAGAGGTGTCAATCACTTGAGCCCTAGGATAGCATGCTGGCCTGACCCAACCTCAGAAAACTTCACATGTGGCTGAGCATGTGTGGCCCTTCCCTGCAGGCTGGCTTTGGGGCCTGCAGATGCAGAAGCCCGTGTCCTTGGGAGGCTGACTGCAGTGTACCTGGGGCCGTGAGGGTGCTGGGGTCAGCTCTGACAACCCTCGTGAGCCAGCTGTGTCCTCATTGTGCTGTTTTCATAACTGAACAGGCGGCAAAACTCTGCTTTCAGGGGTGGGTGGAGAGCAGCTCCCTGCCTGTGGACATGACCCCACTGCTGTGTCCTCCAACCTTGGTAGACCACAGGGCCTGCCTTGGCACCCTGCATCCCTCTACTTCCCCAGTTCCTCACACAACACCTGCCACATGACAGGATCTCCACAGGGCCCAAGGAACTCTCCTATCAGGGAAGGCAGCAGTGCACAAGGAAACCCTGAGGTCCATTACGTGAGCAATATTCCATGAGTGAAGCCAAGTCACCACCACTGCAGTCCCAGCAGAAGGCTGCTGGAGCCTGGGCCCAGGATCCTCCCTACTGGGTGCTGCAAAGTTTCTGGTCCACCCTGACCCCTGTGGCTCATTCTTTAATTAAAATACGTATCAGTCAGTGCACCAGCAGCACCGTCTGCCTGGTGAGGCGGTACCCTGTCTCAATCTTCAGTTTACAATCCATGAGGTAAAAGGACTGGAGCAGCCCTGGGTCCCCAGCCAGTGCACAGTGCCTGGAGCTGCATCCTTACACACACACACACACACACACACACACACACAGGGCTGGCCCATCGGCCATTCACCCAGCATGCACACAGATATCCTCTTCACGTGTCCATGGCATGTAAAGAAGCAGCCCTGGGGGGAGGATGTCCGAGCCCCTGTGAGAGGAAGACTCCATCCAACACCTGCCTGACTCTGACCTGACCCGGTCCTTGGCCCTTACTGATCCTTCCTGATGGAGCTACCCTGTTCAGGAAACGCTGACAGGGACCTCCCACTTGTCAGCCCCCCTCCTGACAAATGGCACCTGGGTTCCCAGAACAAGGACGAGTCCTGCCTCACAGGAACTGACGAGCGATCCAAGATGACCAGAGGCTGTGGAGCGAGGGCAGGATAAGGAAGCAGTGTCTTAGGAGCACCGGGTGAGCAGCAGGGGTGTCTTGGAGGTGACCTATGACCTGGTGGTGAGGGTTGAGGCAGAGTTCCTAGGCGGGGGAGAGGATGTCAAGTCAGCTGTCCTGCGGTCGACGCCTGGGAAGATGGGAGAGGAGGCCAGTAGCCTGTGAGGACTTCGAAGGCTCTGCTTTTGCCCCTGATTGAAAAAAGATGGGCAAACCTGGGGACACTCCCCTACTTTAGAGCAGGAAGGACACAGCACACCACTGCATCAGCTGACAGCACATCTCACACAACTCCAGGTCCACAGCCGCTGTGGCTCCCAGGCAGTGTGCAGTCTGCACCTTTGTGCAGGCCAGGTGCTCACTGCAGCCTTCCGTCCATGGCCCAGCGCTGTTACAGGACTGAATGGCCATGGGCTCAGAAGCAGAAACACAGTTGAGCCAACGGTGCTAATCTGTATTTGTAGACCACTCTTCCTGCTTTGACCTCAGGATTTTCTCAAAAGAGCATGAGAATGTTCCACACGTCCTCCCACCACCCCATGAGGGGAAGTGGCCGGTGACAATTGCAACAGACTTGGTAGCATTTCTCATTGCGGAGTGAGCCCTCCGCAGCTACGCCACCCGGCTCAATGCAATGGAGACTGTGTTTATTAATACAATGGAGTTAAAATGACTATGATAAGTACATTGAAGGAATTCGTGTGTTCTCACTCAGCTTGAGGACAGGCCATATGGCTGCTTTAAGGGTTGGTGACGTGGCAATGAACAAACTGGACAAAATACCTGTTGCCATGCTTATTTTATTTTCTCTCAAACTCATAACAGTCAAGCAAATAGCCACTAATCCTGCTGTTTTCCATTGATACAGATGCATCTGGAACTCCCCCCGACTCACATGGGGTAGGTGGACAGGTGGAGTTGCTGGCCCAGGGATGTGGAGGCTCTTCCAGCCGCCAGGTGCTGCAGGGCACCCAGGAGGTGGCTGGTAGGTGGCAGGGAGACAGGCTGCTGACCGTCCTACAGCCCTGCCTTCCTGGTACAACCTGGGCGAAGACCCCTTGCAGGAGCAAGAGAGAGAACACGATGACACACCAGGGCCACCACAGACAGCAGCGCAGGGCAATTGCATGGGGGTCATGGAAGCCCAGGGAGAGAAGGGGAGCTGCCCACGGGTGGCTCTGCAGGAGCAGGGCTGGGGGTGTGAGGGCCACTAGTTCTACTGCAGTCAAGCAGGTCTAAATGAACTAGCCCTCGTCCTCGGTAGCACCTTGGTCCTGGAGGTATTGCCAAATGCCCTGGTCCAGAGTTAGCACCCAGCCGCACTTCAGCTCCCCCCAGACCCCTGTCATTATTGCAGAAGGGACAGTCCCACCTGCCAGGAGGCAAGGAGAGGAAGGCTCCTTAGACACTGGCCTTGTCACACCACACAGTTCAGAACTGCAGGAAGTAGTGTGTGTCCACTGGCCTTGGGGCATCTCCTAAGCAGCCGTTCATGGTCACTCGGCCTTTCTTTCCTCGTAACATCTCATGTCCAGATGAACTTCCCCCAAAATAGTATAAATTGTGGACTCCACATTAAAGAGACCAAAATTAAAATATATAAGTCTCCCATCAAGTAGGGTAAATTAGCCACACAGCTGCTGGCCCATTGGTATGTGCCATGTTCTGCTGACCCAAGTGTGTGTGCCACATTCTACTGCCCCATGGGTGTGTGCCACGTTCTGCTGCCTGACAGGTGTGTGCCACGTTCTGCTGCCTGACAGGTGTGTCACATTCTGCTGCCTGACAGGTGTGTGCTATGTTCTGCTGCCCCATGAGTGCATGCTATGTCACCTGCCAGCAAATGCTCAAAACCACAACAACAAGACCCTTGCCTCTCAGCTTGTGTGGGGCTCTGTAAATGCTGCAGACATCATGGACCTGTGCAGGTCTCTTAAACAGGACAGCAGCCAGGCCACCTCCTGCTTCCACCAGCTCCTCTGTACTGAGCAGTGTCAGAAGCACAAATGCCAGTGCCAGTTTGAGGGGGGCCTTGAGCCATTCCTTTGTGGGGCCAGTGCCTCCCATCTGCTGCCTGCTGTCCTGCCTTCACTTGGAGTGCATGATGTCTTCTTGCCTGGCCCCTGTCTGTTCTCTGTGGAGTCTTGAAGCCCCTCTGTGCACTCCGGGAAACCTGCACATAACTGGTTACTCAGAGCGTGATTGAGGGGTTTGCATGGGAGGCTGAGCAGGCAATACCTGACTTTGGAAGCAACAGGAAGTGCGGTGGGAAGAAAGTGGCTCCTTTGGCCATTGGTGAGTGAAATGAACCACAGGACCACCAGCTGGTGGCTGTGGGGCTGTCTCTGAACTTCGACATTCACATTAGTTGTTTGAAACACAGTTGGGGACACCTGGTCCAGGACTCCCTGAGTGAGAAAGCTGCATGTGAATTGATGACACTTGTAGTTTGTGGTATAAAAGCAGCTTGAACTGATGCTGTTGGGAACATTCCAGAGGGACTCTTCCTCTACCTGGGGCACTCAGAGATGATCTCCCCAAGAAAGCACCTTCAACTGGGTTTGAAGACTCAGGAGTTTTCAGGACATGTGGGTTGGAAAGCATTTCTGGGTGGGAAAACGAATGTCGGGGACTTGGCATGTATGAGTCTGGACGGCAGAGGCAGCGTGACTGGCAGACATGTGTGAAGACAGTTAAATGTCAGACATTGATCAAGCAAGTAAAAATTATTTTTGAGTAATCTGATATAAATTCAATAAAACTGCTAAGCAAAATTAAGGGTGGGGAAACAGTGCTGGTTCTGTTGTGCCCAAAGGCTCGAGATCCCCACAAAGACCACCAGAGACCACGATCAATGCAAGCAACAGTCATTTATTAGCAAGCTCGAGCCTGGTACTCTGCGTCCTTAACCAGTGACGCTGAGAGAGGCCCCCAGCCCTCGTTAGCAGGGTTTATATAATAAAAGGCAAGCAGTTATACAGTGTTCTTTCTAATTAGTTAACATATACAATTGTAAAGCATGTTATCTTAAGTTCTGAGTCGCTCTGACCTCCAAGAGGAGGGTTGTCATTAGCAAGGTTCGTTCTCGGGTCAGCTCCCCTGGCCTTCACAGATAAGATGAGAGAGGTCTGTGTTTATACATTCTTTACCACTTTTATGACCGGGGCTGTGGGCAATTTGGGAAAGCCTGTGTTTATGCAGGTGCAGACGAGTGGGGCTGAGGGCAATTTGGGGAAGCCTGTGTCTCTATCTTTCATTCCCCCCTCTCCAAGAGCATTTAGAGAGCCAGTCTTGGGTCTCTGTTGTTTTAACCCTTGCTGTGGCTTCACAGGCTGATATTGGGCCCTTAGCACCATTAGCTGTACTGTATTTATTCTAGCCTTAACAAAAGCAATTAACTTATTGACTACACAAGGTCCTATAGTTAAAGCTAGTAGCAACAATAATAGGGATCCTACCATAGTGGACACCAGAGTAGTTAACCAAGGGGAAAAATTGAACCAGGATTCAAACCAGTTCTGACTAGCTTCCCATTCTTTCTTTCTGTTTGTTAGTCCTTCTCTGACTTTTGCCATGTTATCCTTAATTATTCCAGAGTGATCTATATAAAAGCAACATTCTTCTCCTATGGCTACACATAGGCCTCCTTGTTGTAAGAATATTAAGTCCAAACCTCTTCTGTTTTGCAAGACCACTTCAGCTAGGGAAGTTAAAGATTGTTCTAAATGAAAGATTGAATCTTCCAAACGCTCCATGTCTGCATCTATCGCTGCTCTTAGATTGGAGTAATGTCTGTTCTGAGTAACTAAGGAAGCTACTCCAGTTCCTAACCCTCCCAAGCTAGCCCCGAGCAGCAGACTAACAGTTAACGTGGTAATAGGTTCTCCTTTTTGTCTAATAGGGTTCTGTTTCAGGCCCCATCCTTGTTCAATCATAGTCATAAAACTTTGGTGCCCATGGTAAATTAGCCGTGGAACCAATCTGACTAGAACACAATAATCCTTTGACTGTTTTAACACACTCCAGTGGATGCAGGGGGTGAGTCTGGAGGAGCAAGCCCACCAGGTATCGTTGTGGGGGATTATAAAAGAATTTTCTTCCTCTGGTTGGATTTTCCATGTCAAATGACAGAGGGACCGACTGGCATAGGGCACTGCTCCTAAACAGAGACCTTGCCCTGACACTTGTTCTAGGGTTAGGGACTGTGTAGATCACCAGCGGCAATCCTGGAGCTTGGTGGAGATAGTAACATGCGCTTGCACTGCTACTCCCTCATAATAGGGGGGGGGCAGTGTCATAGCAGAGCCAGCAGGACCTGGTCAAATTAGGATAGGTGGCATTGAGCACCAGGAAGGACCAAGACAAAAGGCTCAAAAGGGGATGAGCTTCCGTTTGAATTGGATCCACAATTGACTGTTCATGGGGTTGTTTAGTTCTTAAGTAGGGGGCACTTAAGGAGTGGGTGGTCGGTTGTGGGGTATTTGGGAGGCTAGTAACTAATTTAATAATTTTTGGACCTCGGGTGGGGGATAACTGGAACTCTTTGGGCCGGAAGGTGTAAAATGGGGTTAGGCCCTAATGGCTGAGTGAAAAACTTTATAATCATCCGAACAGTGAACACTACCCCCAAATCAGGTCCCTCAGCATAGAGGCGTAACCCCCATGATCGAGTTCTTATCCATTGTTTATCCCGCTTTCCCTTATCGGTGAAGGTGATGGAGAGGGGGTTACACCTATTGTTACATGAAACTGTTTTTTTCCCTCGCTTGACTTCAATTAAATCACGAGAGGCTTTTATCCAATAAGCCTGCCCTGTAGTTTCACATCCCCACTTAGCACAGAAATAAGATTCTTCCCCTCCACATTCTTTCTGGTGAGAATAACCAGGACACACGTAGAAGGGGAGACGCTGAAGTTCCTCCCTCCCACGGGTATAAGCACAGTTAAATTTTCTTGTTCTCCCACTAACTGTATCTGTAAGGGCCCGCTTACTTAGATGTAATTCTTCATTAACACTAATAGTGCCTGTTCCCACCGAAAAAGCCCCGTTTGCTAAGGTGCAAAGGTCTACTTGCAGTTCAGGCCACCATGTCCATAAAGGGTGGTATTCAGTTACAGTCAAGCTGGGAACCTTTGTCGCCGGGTTGGTTACTTCCCAGGTGATTTCATAAGGCTGATATGGGCTCAAGTGGGTGGCTCCAAAAACTGGAGCTACAGCTATGGTCATGGCCAGAACGAAAGAACAAAGCAAAAGCAAGAACATAGTCACAGTCTGTGGCGGCAAAGCTTGATCTTTAGTGGGTTGTCCTTAGACTTGTCCACTCTCCAGGCAGAGTCGTCTAGGGCAGGAAGCACGATGTCGGAAAGGGGTTCAGTCAACTTGGCGTGGGTGTGATGAATCCAGGAGGCGATGCCGTCGACTTTGAGGGCAGTGGGTGGAGTCAAAATGACCACATAGGGGCCCTTCCACTGTGGTTCCAAGTTACTCTGTCGGTGTCGCTTCACTATGACCCAATCACCCGGGTGGAAGTTGTGAGGAACAGGAGGCGGGCCTGACTTGTACAGACTTTTGAGCTTAGGCCAGACTTCTCTGTGGGCCCTCTGCAGGGCCTAGAGGGAAGATAAAAGTTCAAAATCATCTACATATTGTAACAAAGTTAGGTTGGGATGATTTTGTCTGAACTCACCCAAGTCCTCATGTAGAGCTTCGTCAAACAAGGTGGGAGAATTTTTGAATCCCTGCGGCAATCTCGTCCAGGTAAGTTGTCCATTGATACCCTCATCAATGTCTGTCAATTCAAAGGCAAATAGCTCTTGATTCTTTGGAGCTAGAGGCAAGCTGAAAAAGGCATCTTGTAAATCCAGCACTGTATACCATTGTCTGTAAGGAGGAAGCGCACTCAGAAGTGTATACGGATTAGGCACAGTAGGGTGTATGTCCGCCACCCTTTTGTTTACTTCTCTTAGGTCCTGAACTGGGCGGTACTCGTTCAAGTTGGGCTTCCGTATTGGAAGCAGAGGGGTGTTCCATGCCGATCGGCAAGGACGTAGTACTCCTTGGTTCAGCAGTCGTCGGATATGAGGGGTTATTCCTGTTCGAGCTTCCCTGGGCATGGGGTATTGTTTAACCCTAACGGGGTTAGCTCCTGGTTTTATTTCTATATAGAGGGCGGGCCAATGTTTAGCTAACCCAATTCCCCCAGTCTCTGCCCAGGCATCTGGGAACCGCCATACCCAGTCTTCAATGTTTTTATCAGGGGATTGGGGCTGCTGGTGTAACCGATATTCATCCTCCAAAGTAAGAGTTAGCATAGATAACAATTTTCCTTGCCCATCGGTTACCTGGGCACCTTCGGGGTAAAAATGAATTTGGGCCCCGATTTTGGTTAATAAATCTCTTCCCAACAAGGGATAGGGGCTGTCGGGTATGACTAAGAATGAGTGGGACACTTTTCCCGTTCCCAAGTCTACTGTTCTTTTGGTTGTCCAAGGGCACTTTTTAATCCCCGTAGCCCCTTGCACCCATGAGGTGCTTGTTGATATCTTTCCTTGAGGGTCAGTCAAAGCTGAATATTGAGCTCCTGTATCCACCAAAAACTGCACTGGAGTCCCCTCCACTTTCAGAGTTACCCTAGGTTTGGGGAGGGGTTCCGAACCCCGTCGCCCCTAATCGTGCATTTCATCTTGGGTGACCAGGACCGATGGTCTCCTAGTTGTCCATTTACCATCTCTGGTTCTATGGTTTCTTTTTTTAGGGCAATCTTTAGCCCAATGGCCTTCCTCCTTACAGTAGGCGCACTGATTCCGACCCAGATCATGCACTCTGGAGTTCCCAAGTGGTGGTCGATTACTCGGGAGTCTGTTTCCTTCTTTTTCTGCTCTCCCTCCCTGCACTGCTACTGCTAATGCTTTGATTATTTCCCTAGTAGCCCTAAGCTGCTTTTCCTCTGGTGCATCTCTGTTATTGAATACCCGCTGGGCTATTCTCATTAAGTCTTGAATACTTTTCCCTTCTAAATCCTCTATTTTTTGTAACTTATGCCTTATGTCCGGTGCTGCCTGGTTAACAAAGCTCATTACTACTGCTGCCTGATTCTCTGGGGACTCTGGATTCATAGGAGTATACTGTCTAAATGCCTCCATTAATCTTTCTAAATAAGCTGAGGGTGATTCCTGTTTTTCTTGCATGACTGAATACACCTTGGCCAAATTAGTGGGTTTACGAGCTGCTGCCCGGAGACCCCCCATTAGAGTCTGGCCGTAAACCTGGAGTCTCTCCCTACCTTCAGCCGTAGTGTAGTCCCATTCATCTTGCAGAGGCCTTGACAAGGGGAAAGAAGCATTAATTAAGTCAGGGTATACAGTAGGTTGTCCATCGTCTCCGGGGACCAACTTTCTGGCTTCCATCTGGATTCTTTCATGCTCCTCGGTTGTGAACAGAATCTGGAGTAGCTGCTGACAGTCATCCCAAGTAGGTTGATGAGTGAACATGACGCTATCTAAAAGGGAAATCAAGTCTTTAGGGTTGTCGGAAAACTTAGCATTTTGATTTTTCCAATTATATAATTCGCTTGTAGAGAAGAGCCAATATTGAAGCTGGGGATTGCCAGCATTGTCTGGCGGCCCAGTTTCTCAGAGCGGCAGAGTGATTGTGGAATCTGGAGCTTCTGGTCGGGAGGGGCTGGCTGCCTGCTGGGCTCGGCTCCGCGTTCACCTTGCCAGCCCTCCCAAACCAGTTCTTTCTTCCTCATTTCTGGCTGCAGCCACTTCTCTCTGTTCTGCAGCCTCTGGTCCTGGGTCCTGAGGAGGAATAGGGGCTTGCATATAAGGAGGAGGATTAACAAGAAGAGGGTCTGGATCTTCCTCCAGGAGAATAGGGTGGGGAGCAGTGGACTTTTCTGACGAATCTAACTTCTTTAGGGCAAGCATCTTAGTTGTTTGGGAGGGCAGCGGTAGGAAGGGAGAAAGCCAGGTTGGAGGGTTATTATCTACCAAGTTTTCCCAGGTTAAAATATAGGGGATTTGATCTGGGTGGCCAATTTTTCCTGATTGGAAAATTTTATCTTTGACCTTTTGGATAGTTGGGAGGTGGAAGGTTCCCTCTGGGGGCCATCCCACTTGGAAGGTGGGCCAATCCGACTTGCAAAAAGTTACAAGTTTTCTTTTACTGATTTCAACTGACAGATTACGTGCTCTGGCTTGAACCTCCTCAAAATGGCTGACCATAATAGTCAAAGGGGTACTTTGAGTTTGGCCCATCTCTTTAACAATTAGATATCCAACTATCGAGAGGAGAAGAGATGTAAAGGTTAGATAAAAAAGAAACCGGGCCAGATGACGCCGATGTGGGTTGGAAATGTCGTCACAGCGGAGAGCTGCTGCTGGTCGTCTATCCGGTTGAAAACCTGTTTCCTGTATAATTCCAAAAGGATGAAATGAATTTGACCATTGATTAGTATTGCTCCTTTCTATCAGGAGATCTATAGACCCATTTTCCTCCAGATTGGAGATGAGAAGTTTGAGAGTGAGGAATGGTGTGCGGCGCATCCGCCGCCGCCGCCGCCGCCGCCGCCACCGCCGAAGCGTTGGAGGAGGAGTTGGGAGTGAGGAACGGTGGTGAATTATAACAGCCTAACACAATGAAGAACTTAATAGAAGGCAAGAGTAAAGACCATATAATACAATACACAGACAGACACATAGCACGCCAAATCAAAAATTGGCTAGCTGGTACTTTGTCAATAAAACATACAATTTCCGATTATATCAAAGAGTTGCCCAAACGCAACACAATGCCCAAATGGGACAAAGAGTTACCCAGATGCGACAAAGTCGCCCGAATGCAGCACAGAACCTGCCCAGATGTGAGAGTCATCCAAATGCAACAGAGTCACCCACATGCAGTGCAAAAGCTTCCCAGATGCAGCACAGAAGCTGCCCAGATGTGACAGAGTCACCAGATGCGACGAGTCGCCCGAATGCAGCACAGAAGCTGCCCAGATGTGAGAGTCACCCAAATGCGACTGAGTTGTCCAGATGCAGCACAGAAGCTTCCCAGATGCAGCACAGAAGCTTCCCAGATGTGACAGAGTCACCAGATGCGACAAAGTCGCCCGATGGGTCGAGGGGACGTCTCCCGAGACCCTGCTGGGGTCCTATAGCGCGTCCGCCAGGACTATGCCAGCCCAGAACCAGAACCTGCAGGCAATCTAGACCAGAAAACACATGGCAATGCCTTACTCACTGGCCGAAGGTGTCACTTATGACTCTATGATCAGGTGTCTGGGTGGGCTTGGGGCATCCCGTACGAGCCCCCATATGTTGTGCCCAAAGGCTCGAGACCCCACAAAGACCACCAGAGACCACGATCAATGCAAGCAACAAAGAGTCATTTATTAGCAAGCTCGAGCCTGGTCCTCTGCGTCCTTAACAGGTGACGCTAAGAGAGGCCCCGAGCCCTCGTTAGTAGGGTTTTTATAATAAAAGGCAAGCAGTTTTACAGTGTTCTTTTAATTGGTTAACATTTGAACAGCTAAACATTAGTCCTCCTCTGGTTGGGTCCTGCCAATCTATTTGATTTTCATTGGGTCCTGCCAGAACTGAATGGTCCTAGTGGAAGAAGGGAGGAGGGAAGGGGTGAACTATGCAGGAGATGAGTCGGGGCTAAGTCCTGCTCCCGTCCTTGACGGATAAGGTCTCCAGGCAACTGCACATTCCTCGGACAAATATCTCGTAACAACCTTGGTAAGCATAAGGGCCCGGCAGTCCTGTTTGTCCTTGAGACAGTTAGCAGCACAGATACCACCCTGCTCTCAACAGTGGAAGAAGGGAGGAGGGAAGGGGTGAACTATGCAGGAGATGAGTCGGGGCTAAGCCCCACTCCCATCCTTGACAGATAAGGTCTCCAGGCAACCGCACATTCCTCGGACAAATATCTCTCAACAACCCTGGTAAGCACAGGGGCCCAGCAGTCCTGTTTGTCCTTGAGACAGTTAGCAGCACAGATACCACCCTGCTCTCAACATTCCCCCCTTTCCAAGAACATTTAGAGAGCAAATCTTGGGTCTCTATTGTTTTAATTCTTGCTGCTTAATGGGGTGATATTGGGCCTTTAGCACCATTAGCTGTACTGTATTTATTCTATCTTTAACAAAAGCAGTTAACTTATTGATTATACAAGGTCCTATAGTTAAAGCTAGTAACAACAATATTAGGGGTCCCACTGTAGCGGATACCAGAGTAGTCAAACAAGGGGAAAAATAGAACCAGGATTCAAACCAGCTCTGACTAGCTTCCCATTCTTTCTTTCTGTTTGTTAGTCCTTCTCTGACTTTCGCCATGGATTCCCTCACTACTCCAGAATGATTAGCATAAAACCAACACTCTTCTCCCAGAGCTGCACATAGACCTCCTTGCTTACAGTCTTTAAAGGCAGGTAAATTTGGTAATTAATGAGCTTAGGAGATCCTTAACATTTTATTCTCCCAGGGGCAGTCTCCAACTTCCAGAAGCAGATGGCCTTCATGGCCTTCACTTCCTTAATTTGACTCGATCCCATATTTCTATACTAACTGCCTGTCCCCAATTCTGACTTCATTTACCCCTCTAATACTAGGAACTCCTTCACTGCTGTAGGGAAAATGGGCGATGACCAATCTGGCTTCTTCAAGCTGGAAGTGGGCAGCATGGGGCAAGCAGTTTGGAGTTTCCTTTTTAGAAATCGGGTCAACTGAGGGGTCCAAGGTAGAAGTCTGGTTGGGGAAGAGCAGGCTGTAAAGGCATCTGGGGATTGGTGCTTCTATGAGAGAAGAACAAAAAGACATGAGTACTGAAATGAGATTGATACAATATAAATGTTGCGGAATCTGGAACATGCCAATGAATGTCATAAAGATGACAGAAGTCAATAATTCCTCACCAGGGGGTGGAAGAACTGAGAAGTTGTTTCCATAACAAGGCCTAGCAAAGGCTGGAGGGGACAAGGCCTCTATTCAGGGACTTTAACATTGTCCAGGTTATCAGGAATGTAAACACAATATTTAACTCTTTTTTTTTTTATTGTAAACAAATGGGATACATGTTGTTTCTCTGTTTGTACATGGCGTAAAGGCATACCATTTGTGCAATCATAAATTTACATAGGGTAATGTTGTTTGATTCATTCTGCCATTTTTTCCCTTCCCCCCCTCCCCTCCCACCCTTCCCCTCCATCTATACAGTCCTTCCTTCCTCCATTCCTGCCCCCCTCCCTAAACCCAACTCCAACCCCAACACTAACCTTTCCCACCCCCCATTATGTGTCATCATCCACTTATTAGCGATATCATTCTTCCTTTGGTTTTTTGAGATTGGCTTCTCTCACTTAGCATGATATTCTCCAGTTTCATCCATTTGCCTGCAAATGCCATAATTTTATCATTCTTTATGGCTGAGTAATATTCCATTGTATATATATACCACATTTTCTTTATCCATTCATCAATTGAAGGACATCTAGGTTGGTTCAATATTTAACTCTTAATGTCATTGAGGTCCCCAGAAAATATAGTTAAGCTACTTAATGTCATCTGATTTTTATACAATATCCCTTTATTGGTATAGCCTGTGTTAAGTAGAGATCTCTATATTTCTGTTACTTAGGGCTAGATAATCATACTAGCAAACATAGATAAAGCCTACCTGTGACTGTAGGCCTTAAACTGACTAAAATCTTCTGACTCCAGCAGTTTTCCTTGATAGTTATCAGGCACATTTGCCTAAGAATCTTTCTTTTGTAGCTTCCACTCTTAATTTTAGTGGGTTAACACAAGTGTACATCTTAAGTTACTTTTAACTATTATTTCTTTTAAATGCCCAAGAATGGCTATATTTTGGTTTTAACTGTTTAGCTTGGTGTCCAAGATCAAGCTGGTCAAATTGACCTGGTTCCTGTCTTGTTAAAGAGTCAGCTGAGTTTCCACAGGAGTCACTCATAGAGAACTTAAAGCAGCTTCTTAGCTCCATTAGTGCCATTGGTTAGGCAGGGTCTTCTCGATGAGGTGGCTTTCCTTGAAAGCATTAGGGGTGTCTCCCTTTTTCCATGACCCTCCTCTGCAGCAGATGCACTGAGAGATTCTCATCCTCTAGTCTCAACAATCTCCTTGATCAGGAGGTTGTGTGACCCAGAGTTGCAGCGCTCCTTAGAGAAGTCCTCTTATTCCCTGGGTTCAGGCTGACTTTGAGGGCAAGATAATGTTTTTTTCTTGGCCTCTGTATTTAATTCCAATTTCTAAGATTGATCTTAATCATCCAGCAAGCCAGTCTCACCAGTCATAAAGTAAGAGTACTGGGCTTTAACTTTAATGTCCATAAGTTTACAGTCATTTACCCTTTTATTAAAGTACTACCACATACTATCTGTTTTGAAGGTGATGGCCTATTATCACAAGTTACCTAGGTTGTATGTTCTGGAAGCAGCTCCTTCTGCAAAACAGTAACAGGCAACCGTTTTACAAAATGAAATTAGCAAGAGTAAAAACATATTTAGCTTGTATAATAGTTATCTTGAATTTTGGCTGAGTTCTACATTATATACCCTGTTTGAGATCACAGTAATCTTTACAACAAACATCAAACTTTTGAGCACAACTTTAAATGAGTTAAAGTCTGGCTTACTTTGGAGTCATTCTAACATGTAGCAGGGTGAGGCAGAGCCTTATCTCAGGTAAGGCAGGGCTCTTCACAAGTCTTAAGTAAAATGTTCTAATCCTAAAGCTAATTTTTGCCCCCTTTGCCATGACCAGCATGACCAAATTTTCAAGTTCAGTGAGGGTCAAAGGAGTATTAGAAAATAAAGGTTTATAAACACAGATTTTGAAGATTAAGCTGAGATCAGATGGAGCTCTGTTCTCTGATGGAAATGCAGATCTAAAGAGTTATGTTAGCAACATTTATACATGTCTTATTATTAGGTTAAAGACTATGTAAGCATTATTCTTTGTTTTCAGGAGAGTTACAGAGACTAGACCATCTACACAACTTTTTCCCACAACTGCAAAGTACAATGTTAGGAACTCCTTGTTGCTATCAAAGAAGTCCACTGTCCAAAGTTACTGTAAGGTGGGCAGGAACTAGAGAAGGGAACTGATGAACACTGGTTATCTAGCAAAACAATTTCTTTCTGCCCAAGAACTGTGTGCCTGAGATCAATGTAAGAGCTGATAGGACTCCTGTACAGAGCCTCCCCAGGGAGGCTACTGCCACAGAAGTTAGGCATCTTGTGCTCCTACCCAGGAACACTCCCAGGCACCAGGCATGCTACAGTCATGAAGTCAGGGACCCCAATCTCAGTCATTCTTGTCCCATTTTTGCTATTGTGCATTATACTCTTTCTTAGATGTCATTTTAAGAAGTTTACATATATTGATTTCTGAGTCCATATGAACATTAGTTAACACAGTCTAACATTATATCCAGAACAGGAATCAATCAAAGAAAGGCTGAGAGAGCTTTTAACTTGTCTTCTGTGTAGCAAAATGCTTTCACCTTCTACAATATGAACCTTTAAACAAATCAGGCTGTCACTAACTCTTAGATATACATTTACATTTAAATTTTATCTCAGTGAAATAAGTAACCAATTTTACATATACCTTACTGATAATATGTCCCATAATAAAACATTAAATGATAGAAATAAATCCCCAATAAAATGTACTCTTTAAGTTTAATATTACCAGTACAGACAAGTTTATTCTGGAGAATAGCAGCTTGACAAATTTCCTGCTTTAAAAACTTGTATACCTGGAAAATATGAATACATTTAATATACAAGGAGTGACCATTTCACAATTACCTTGACACTTTAATCTTACTAAATTCAGTTTTTAAAGAAAAATTTAGACTCTGTAACATAGTACAATACTCTTAACAGTTGTTTAACCATAATTGTATAAACCCCAATTTTTAAGACTAATTGTTTTAAAGAATAAAACTTAATAGACACAAAGTTAAGAGTAAATTAGTGTTTCTAAGAAATCCTTATTATTTTACCATGTCATTTTACCATATAGATTAAACTTTGGCTTATATCAGAACATTAGGATTTCACCTTAGGAAAAATCTTAAATAGCTTTAGCTGTCTCAAATACACACAACCAACTTAGTTACACACAGACTTTTTGAACCTTGCCCTTTACTTACCACAGACTTTCTTAGCACTTACTTAGACCCTAATGTATTCCATCACACAGGCACTTTCTTACCCAGAAACATTTTCTTTTCCTTTTTATTAAATATATTTCCAAACCCAGAACCTTTTATTTTCTCTTTCCTATCTGTTGACCTCTTTTTGTCCACATTCTGAAACAACTCTTATGAAATTTTTGAATTTAGACAAATTACTCCAATTTAACAAGATAAAATACTTTGTGGTTTATAGTACTCTAACTGAAACACAGTGAAAGGGGAGATGGTAACTCTAAATCCAAATCTAAGAGCTCCTTGGAGCTTTGCAGAACTGGAGGGGGAGCAGGGGGAAGTGGTAAGGGAGCAGATGGAACGCTCACCCTCTGAGTTGAGGTTTTATCTGTTAGAACATAACTCTTAATAACCTTGTTTTTAGTAATGACACAAAGCAGTTTTAAACCCTTTTTAATTTACCAACCTATGAAAACACCAATAATGTTTAAGTATGTTACCCCATGTAATTTAAAGAGTTAAAAGTACTTGATGTTATTTAACAATTAGCATTTTAACTTTGCAAATTAATCAGATGTCACCAACAAACACATTTGAGTAATCCCATACATGTTAACTCTAATTCACTTATTCTGTAAAAACCAAGATATTAGACAAGTGTCCTGAACAGTATTTGTTGTCTTTTTCCTGTTGAAGAAAAGTCCTAGAAACAATTGATATTAGACATTGTTTAACATCAACATTCCATTAGTTTGACCACCTAGAGACTTGCGAGTTATTTCTAAAGACATTTTACTTTTATTAGTTTACCCAATTTAAATAGAACCCTTTTAAATCACGTGAATAAAAGTATTTGGATCCATTTTTAAATTTTAATTTTAGGAGCGCTCAGTTTTGATACAGACAAAACATGACATTAGCACGACATACAAATAATACAAAATCAAAGGCCTTGTAACTTTATAGGTGAATCTCCATTGCAATGTAACAGATATTCAAAAACTCTAGTTGAATAAAAATAGAACTGATCAAAAAGAAAAAAATCATTAACCTAGGTATGCAGGATCAAAATTATGAGCTCAAAAATACAGCATTAGAGAAAAACAAAACAAAACAAGAATCGTAGAGAATGAGTTAGTTCTGTGTAGCAGCCCAGGAGTTTAAAACAGACACCTTTTTTTTCTTTTCTTCAAGTCACCCCCTTTCCCGCTGAGACTGCTGCAGTTTACATTCCAATGCAGGCTTTAGCAAGGCCAGGCAGCAGGGAGGGAGGGATCACCTAGGGCTTTTTAACCCTTTTTCTTCCTGGTTGAGAAATCAGGTTAGGTTTGAATGCAGAAAATCACAAAACATTATTTCTTACTACTTTTGAGGAATGGAGCTGCTGAGCTCTCTGCCTAGGGTGATTGGAGTAAACAAATCTCTCAGGAACAAGGAGAAGGACTGTAAAGTACCCTGCAATGAGTATCCCTAAGATCAAATTAACACAATGAAGAATTTAATAGAAGGCAAGAGTAAAGGCCATATAGTACAATACACAAACAGGCACGTAGCGAGCTAAATCAAAAATTGCCTAGCTGGTACTTTGTCAACAAAAACAAACAATTTCCGATTGTGTCAAAGAGTTTCCCAGATGCAACACAATGCCCAAATGGGACAAAGAGTTACCCAGAAGCGACAAAGTCACCAATTGCAGCACAGAAGCTGCCCAGATGTGAGAGTCAACCAAATGCGGCAGAGTTGCCCAGATGCGGCACAGATGCTTCCCAGATGCAGCACAGTTGCCCAGAAGTGAGAGTCACCCAAATGCAACAGAGTCGCCCAGATGCAGCACAGATACTGCCCAGATGCAGCACAGAAGCTTCCCAGATGTGAGAGTCACCAGATGTGACAGAGTCACCCAAATGCAGCACAGAAGCTGCCCAGATGCAGCACAGAAGCTTTCCAGATGTGACAGAGTCACCAGATGCGACATGTCACCCGAATGCTGAACAGAAGCTGCCCAGATGCAGCACAGAAGCTTTCCAGATGTGACAGAGTCACCAGATGCGACAAAGTCACCCGATGGGTCGAGGGGACGTCTCCCGAGACCCTGCTGGGGTCCTATAGCGCGTCCGCCAGGACTGTGCTAGCCCAGAACCAGAACCTGCAGGCAATCCAGACCAGAAAACACACGGCAATGCCTTACTCACCGGCCGAATGACTCTATGATCAGGTGTCTGGGTGGGCTTGGGGCATCCCGAGCGAGCCCCTATATGTTGTGCCCAAAGGTTCGAGATCCCTGCAAAGACCACCAGAGACCATGATCAATGCAAGCAACAAAGAGTCATTTATTAGCAAGCTCGAGCCTGGTCCTCTGCGTCCTTAACCAGTGACGCTGAGAGAGGCCCCCAGCCCTCGTTAGCAGGGTTTATATAATAAAAGGCAAGCAGTTATACAGTGTTCTTTCTAATTAGTTAACATATACAATTGTAAAGCATGTTATCTTAAGTTCTGAGTCGCTCTGACCTCCAAGAGGAGGGTTGTCATTAGCAAGGTTCGTTCTCGGGTCAGCTCCCCTGGCCTTCACAGATAAGATGAGAGAGGTCTGTGTTTATACATTCTTTACCACTTTTATGACCGGGGCTGTGGGCAATTTGGGAAAGCCTGAGTTTATGCAGGTGCGGACGAGCGGGGCTGAGGGCAATTTGGCGAAGCCTATGTCTCTATCTTTCAGTTCAATCCCCAGCACCCTCTAACATTGAAGCATATGATGGAGTCTATCCTCAATGCCAGAGGTGACTGACCGTGTGCCTAATGACTGCGAGGACCTCTTCAGCGGCCTGTATGTGTCAGCTCCTCTGACCCTCAGCAGAGCCCAGGACGATGATGATGATTCTCAAGGTGAAGATGAGCTTACTGAAGCTCAGGGAGGCTAAGCAATTTCCAAATTCACATACATGCAGTCGGTGGCAAGGATCTGGCATCTCCCAGTGCCTGTGTCAACACAACCCCTACCAGGACCTTGACATCCCTTCAGGAAGACAGGACAGGCACACATAGATGTAAGGTGGAAGGACCAATGGCATCAAACACCAGCCTGTGGAGGCAGCACGTGCCCAGCATGAGGAGGGAGCTGAGAGCCACTGAAACCCTCAGAGACTATTCACATGTCTTCTACAGGATGACCACACAGAATGAATGTCTATCCCCTAGGACAGGTAAGTTTCCCAGGGTCACCCTGAGGCATGAAATCTAGGAATAGAATAAATTCCTGACATTGTGTGTGGCTGTGCACATGCACATGTAGATTTATGGGGTGTTATGTGTGTACGCTTGGAATTTGGGGATGCTGAGTGTGTGCTTGAGATTTGGGGTGCTGAGTGTGTGAGCTCTTGGGGTGCCATGTATGCATGGGTTTGGGGATGCTTTGTGTGCCTGTATTTGGGATTTAATAGAGGGAGCATGGAAAGTGGCCCTTCTGGCGGCCGAGACACAGACACTAACATTGCATGGATTTCCGTTTCCTTGTGGCTGGAGTTGAGCTGTGGCTGGTAGGCCACCAGCTGGCAGAGGCCAGGCCTGGTTCAGCAATGGTGCAGCCACTGTAGCTGGGTTAATCAGGAGTGTCTGATGCGAGGAAGGCAGCAAGATTTGTGTCTCAGAGGCGCCACAACTAGGTGGTTACCATTTGTCCCCGTGACCAGTCCCGCATCATTATTGCCTGATGCTGGCACATAGGGTACTTGGCCCTGAAACCCAGAGAGCTTGGTGTGAGGCCTCCCCATACCCACTAAGCTCCTACCTAGTGACCACCAGTGTTAGCACTGAGGAGGGTCCTCAACCTGGTTCCATTTACCTGTTTTCTGAGCTGTGCCTCAGGAAGCCTTTCTGTATGAATCCACTTGCAGGGTGCCAGTGGTTCCTTAGGGCCACCCAGACAGTGTCCAGGTGGCTGGACTATGTGGTAGGCCTGGGTGCCTCCTGGTCAACCCCAGAGCTCAGAAGACAAGGGCGAGCGTGGAGGCCGGGCACTGCCACGGGAGACTCCGGTTGAATCCTCCTTCCACTCTGCTGCCCTCTGAAGAGCCTCTGATTTTCCTTTCTTTGCTCAGTCCAAAGAAAAACCGCACCTTTCTACTTCCCTCCTATGCCAGTGACACATGCCTGGCACCACACATGTGCACATGCGAGCACACACCAATGCACACATGTGCTCCAGCGCACACTAGCACATGTGCACACAGGCACCATCAGTACATGTCTGCCCACAAACATACGCACTCACACATGTCCCACCACACACGTGCATGTATGTGCCTGCTCAGAAGGAAGCCACCCGGTGGACACCCATGGCTATGAAGTGTCCCTTGCCTGTACAATACCCTCTGGCTCTGATGGCACCTGGGTCCTGAAAATGTGGCTAGCCAAAGGGAGGGGGGATTGCCATCTTCCCAGGGAAAGGTCCGCACTGTGGTTGTCACTGCCATCATCACTCTGGTCCCAGGGGGGTCCCTTTGACAACACCTCAGGATGGTCTGTGCTGTCTGGCCGCGGTGCCCAGGAGGGTGGGCTGCATGTGGAGTGCAGAGGCACACCCTTGCCTGTGGGGGGCTGTGACAGGGCCAGTGTGTCCTTGCGGGCTTGTGACAGACGGGAGCTCCTACCAAGCGAGCATGGCAGGACAGAGCATCATTGCCACCTGAAGAGGCTCGGTGGCCGCAGGGCACAACCCGCCCACACCTAGGAAGGGTGGGAGTCATGGGCACTGTGGGGCAGTTGCACACGTGGCCGCCCGTGTGGAGGTCAGTCATGGAGACTCACTTTGCTTCCTCCTCATGCTCCACCTGCTCCTGTCACAGGAGGGAGAGTCCAACCGATCACATGCGGCAGGACACTGGGCACCTCTTCCCGCTCTGGAGAGCAAGCCTTGCTTTTGGGATCATCCCAGGTGCAGCTGTTCAGGCAAACTCGGGAGGTGAGAGCTGCTCTCTCTGACTGGGGCAGGTCGTGTCTCACTTTGCTGCCTGTCTCATGGGTAGGATGGAACTTCCAAGTCACAGGGTAGAGTCCAGGTTGAGTCCCAGCATGACACTGCACATACCGACCCGAGTGCCCCAGGGAGTGTGGGACCTGGGACCTGAGTCTGCCTTCCTACCTGGCCCCCACCCAACTCCCACCTTCACTTTAGCCTTCAGATGTGGACACTCGGTCCTACGTGCCATGTGCCTCTTGCTCTCACCCAGTCTGTTGAGGGCCTTGCTGCCAAAACAGTTTGTCCCCCTGAGCTGGCCTCAACCCCCTGGGGGAGGTGTGTCTGTCACTCCCCAACCTTCCCACCATCTTGGGAAGGAACTGCTGCACTCCACCCATAGGTAGGGCAGGAAGTGTGCCCGTTGAAGGTGAAGTGCTGTGTACATTGCTCGCACCCTTCCCTGGGAGAAGTTTGTCCCCTTCCTGCTCAGTAACGTTTTTGGCTGTATGAAGTCCTGATCTAGGAATTACTTTTTTGCAATTTCATCATTATAAAGCAACACCACCTGTGGGTTTTACTATGAGATATGCAACACTCTAAAACTGTCTTTATTCACAAAAACGGGATGGATCCCAGGGTGTTCTCTGGATTCAACCTTGATTTCACTAAGTACTTTGTAGGGTGAAGTAACGTGCAGTCAATGCTGGGTGTTGCTTTACATGATCTCATTCAGCTCTGCCCTACTAGCTTTCCATCTCTGCGACTGAAGTCCCAATGTGACTGGCTGTCTCTGTTGCTTTGGGCTGGAGGCAAAGCAGGAGGGTGTGGGGAGGGAAAGTGCTCAGCTCACGGCAGCCAGGACACAGAGAGCAGAAGGATGGAGCTGGTCATGAGTTAAGTCCCCAAGGACTTGCCCTGAGGACCACTCCCATGAGCCAGCCCAGCTCCCACTGCCTCCACCACTGCCCAACATGCCACTGAATTGTTAGTCCACCCCTGGGTCAGCCCTCTAATGAGCTCACAGCCCTAGTGGGCCAACCCTTCCCAAAGTCCCCCTCTGGGGATCAGGCCTTCAACACAGGAGCCTTTGGGAGTCATCCAGTGCCAACCATAACATGCCCACTGATGTACCATTAAAGCTAATCTCAGTGCTGGTTGGCTTTGACCTTTTCTAATACATGGTTCATTACTCATGCTGGGTCTTCACATAGAAAGTGAATCAGCAACACTTCACACCACTCCACTTGGTAATCTGTTCATTCCACCCACTTTGATGAGTTCTGGTTGATGAAATTCAAGAAGGTACAAAACACCTTTGTCTCCCAGGAGGCCAATAGGACACAGGTGGAGACCTGGGCAGGATGCCACAGGAAGAGGCATGAGGAACAGGACAGCGAGTCAGCCTTGCTGGGGTGGGGCAAGGTCTGAAGCGTTGGTGCCGTCATATTAATTTCAAAGTCCTTTTGCTACCGAGTCCCAGCAGCATGTATCGGTACATCATTACCCCATAATTGCAAGTGTGAAAATGCACATAATTGTTGGTAGAAAGAGTACAAGTGCCGAAGATATTTTCATTTATGCAATATTAGCAGCTTACTAGAGTTTACAGATCTGCTCATGGAGGTTGTGCTATTCTGTCATATTCCCTTCCTCGGCACTGGGGGGAGGGTGGCTAGGCAGCGCACCTGTCAGCATCACTTGCATGCCACACAGGGTGCCTTGAGCTGAGGTCCTGGCCTAAGGGACCAGGACATAGGTGTGAAGAGGCTGGCTCCATCACTGCAGGCTGCCAGGCATCCATGGGCCTGGCTCACGGCAGGTCCACCCTGACTTCCAGGGCCCAGTGCAAGGCCTGCTGCTGTCAGAACATGGAGAACCATGGTCCACCTTCTGATGGTGAGACAGTAAGCCTCCTGGGTAGTGGGAGGGAGACCCCTTCCCTGAACTGCCCAGATGGCCTTCTCAGCACCCTACCTGGAAACAGGTTAAAACCCATGGTCACTGGAGCATTCTAGTCCAGGTGACCAGCATGGCACTTGAGGTGCTGTATTCGTTGAACTAAACCATCAACTAACTTGAGTGTCTTCATGGCACAGTTGTTCTATTCTTCCCAGTTTTAGCCTGAGTAGCTAGAATGTCCATGGTTCCAGGAAAGATTCCTGAAGTAATGCAGTGGAGAGTCCCCACATGTCTTAAGCAAGAGGGGCATGGTGAATGTGGCATTCTTACAAAGGTCAGGCCCGGTGGTCCTTGACCACCCTCTGCCATGCAGGGCCTGCTTGGAGGAGCTGGGCTCTGGGCTACCCACATGTTTACTTCATGGGCCACTGCTACTCCTGAGATGCAGGGATAAAAGCCGGTGCTGTGGGATCATCGACTGAGAAATGATGTTTTTGGGCTTTTGGTAAAAAGAAGCATTTTCAAAAAATCAGGTGAACTCCGGGGATGAAAGCTCAGGATAAGAGTCGAGGGTCCCACCCCATGGACTTCTATAGCCTACCCGTGTGCATAGCCCACCTGTGTGCAGACAGCATCCCCACGTCTTCTATAACTCACCGTGTGCAGACAGTATCCCATGGGCTTCTATAGTCCACCCATCTGCAGACATCATCCCATGGACTTCTATAGCCCACCTGTATGCATAGCCCACCCATATGCAGATAGCATTCCACGGACTTCTGTATCCCACCTGTCTGCAGACAGCAATCCATGGGTGTCTGTAGCCCACCCATGTGTAGACAGTATCCCATGGACTTCTATAGCCCACCTGTATGCATAGCCCACCCGTATGCAGATAGCATTCCACGGACTTCTGTAGCCCACCCGTCTGCAGACAGCATCCCATGGGTGTCTGTAGCCCTCCCATGTTTAGACAGCATCCCATGGACTTCTATAGCCCACCTGTATGCATAGCCCACCCGTATGCAGATAGCATTCCACGGACTTCTGTAGCCCACCCATCTGCAGACAGCATCCCATGGGTGTCTGTAGCCCTCCCATGTGTAGACAGCATCCCAAGGACTTCTGTAGCCCACCTGTGTGCAGAGAGCATCCCCACGGGCTTCTGTAGCCCACCCATGTGCAGATAGCATCCCACAGGCTTATATATCCCAACCGTGTGCAGACAACATCCGTGCCTTTCCTTCTGCTGGCTGCCTACTTCCAAGCAGATTCAGAAGGCTCTCCTTCCCTGGTGCAGCCAGAGGAAGCCCAAGGCCAGAGCAAGTGTGGGTGGGAGTCAGCAGGCAGGGACCCTGGCTGTTCCCACCTGGTCCCCTTGCTTTCAGCAGAAAGGGGAGGTGGCTCTGGCACCAGAAAAGGCAGAAAGTTGCTCTGAGCTGGGAGATTCAGGGCCCAGGGTCAGCTCCAGTCCATGAAGCCTCCCTCAGCATGGCCTCTCTTGGTATCCACACCTTTCCTGAGCTCTGGAATTTCCTCCATGGGCTCCACATTAACATTTCCTCGGTTGACATGCATATGTTAATTAGCTTATAGTAATCTTTTTACACTGTGCACATATATCAAAACACCATGCTGTACACCATAAATATATACAACTTTTATTTGTCAAAAAAGTGAAATAGAAATGAAGAAAACATGAAATTTCCACCAGCACAGTGCTGATTGTCATCGCTTCCCTGGCCTCACAGGATAGCAGGCCTGCACTGTACACTTCCTGGGGTGGCCAGGCATGACAGAGGCAGCTTCTGGAATCAATCAGGACAGATAAACCTGGCACCCTGTGTTGTGACCACCAGTGCTAGGTGCCCTCAGGGAGACTGTTCTGTGCTACTGGGAAAAGAAAGAGGGATTTCTGGGAGAAGGCCAGTGGTGTGTGCCGACTGCTGGGGCATCTCAGTCCTGTCCTGGGACGAGGGCCAGCAGGATCCCTCAGCGTTTTCTCAGTGCTTCTCAGTGATGGTCTTTAGATCACTGGGGCCTCTAAGACCTTCCAAGGTGTCTGCAAGGCCAACTCTGTTTTCAGATCAGCCAGGCTGACTCTGGGACCTGGGACCTAGGCAGTCACCAGGACCTTCTTCCAAGGACCCCATGCTTGGAGTGAGCCTCTGCCATGAGCTTGGCAAATGCTCCCATAGGAGCCTGATGTGAAGGTTTCTGGTGTCCAGAGAGCTGAGGTCTCACTGGGCCTCACAGGGGCCACCTGGGCACCTGTGACTAAGTGTCACAGGCTGGGTGACCTAAACAGTGGAAATGTGTGTCTTGCAGCTCTGGAGGCTGCGAGGCCAGGAGAGGTGTGGCAGGCCTAGTGCCCCCGTGCCTTTCTCTGGTTCACAGATGGAACCGGCCCCTGGCTGTGGCCTCACACAATCTTTCCCCTGTGTGTGCATCCCTGGTGTCTCTGGGTGTCCAGATTGTCCCTTCAAAGGGCCCCAATCAGACTGGATTTGGGTCTTACTCTAAAGGCCTCATTTTAACTCAATCACCTTTTTAAAGGCCCCTCTCTGGACAGCCACACTCCGAATTCCTGGGAGGTCAGGACTTCAATGTCCGAGTTTTAAGAGAGATAAAACCAAGCCAATAACAACACTGCTGCATCAATAGATCCAAACCCCTAACTTCAACTGGCCCAATATATCCTATGACCTTGAACCTGTGTGTCCCATGAACTTGAACCTCTTCCCCACCCCATGGTCCCATTTAGCAGAACACCACCAACACACACTGGAAACCTCAGCCCTTGCCCCAAACCCCTCTCCAACTGCCCCCAGGGACCAGACACCCCAAACACTCTATCCCCCAAACCAAGTGTCCACTGTCCCTTCCCAGGTCCTTTACGCTGCCCAGTGTCTCACACATGCAGCCTGTACTGGGACCACTGGGGCCCACATGGGCTCACACCCACCCGGACCTTCTCCCCTGCCCAGCCCCACCTGGCTGGCAGCCCAGCCCCTGGCTGACCTGGTTCCAGCCCCAGCTGCCTTTCCTGACCACTTCTGTAGGCTGAGGGACTGGAGTTTCAGGCCCGTCTGTGCCTCTTCTCTCCACGCCATCTCCCCGGCCACTCCTTGGCTGCCTGCCACAGCTTCACACAGGCCACTGGGATGGTTCTCCCATCAGACCCCAGACCCGAGCCTCCCAGCCACCTTCACATGTTCCCTGAGCTTTAATCCGTGATCGTTCATGCAGACGGTGGCCTTGGGGAGTAAATGCTTGTAAGGAGACAGTTCCTGAAGCAGAATTCATCCTTCTTCCTTTATTTTCATTGAAAGGACCTGCCAGTCACTTCTGTAAGTGAACAGAGTAAAGTTCCCTGCTCCCCAGGGCAAATTTTGGACCATAACAGAGCCACATAAGTGGACCCTGGAGTTAAGGGGAGTGGACACTCATACTTTGGGTTCCGGTGCATAGAACTGTGGACACAAGAAGCCACTCTATTTCTGCCTAACTCTCTCATTGAACAAAAATAAATTTGCTGACTGGGTGTGGTGGCACACACCTGTCATCTCAGCAGCTCCGGAGGCTGAGGCAGGAGGATCGTGAGTTCAAAGCCAACCTCAGGAAAAGTGAGACCTAAGCAACTCAGTGCGACCCTGTCTCTAAATAAAATAGAAAATAGGACTGGAGATGTGGCTCAGTGGTCAAGTGCCCCTGAGTTCAACCCCCAGTACCCCCAAATTAATTAATTAATTAATTAATCAACTTGCCTGGGGTGTGGGCATGGAGCATCCTGGAGGGCCAATAACTTCTGGGTGCTTGGGGAAAAGGCAGACCCTCTAGGGGCAGTGCCTGAACTTGACTGCAAGTTCAAAACACAACCATCGAACTCAGGTGTTTAATGACACATGGGGGGCAGCTGTCGGGTGACACCCTCAAGGGCAGCTGGGACCTCTACAAGGCTACCTGATACCTCCCGCAAGGGGCAGCATAGTCCCTGGGAAGAACCTGGAGCATCCATCTCCTAGTGGAGAAAGGCAAGCACCAGACTGCAACAGTCACGTGTCCAACAGCGACCCCTTGTGGACATAGAGAAGCACGACTAGATCGTCTGTGGAGGAGACCTCTTCCTGGCCAACGGAGGCAGAGAAAGAAGTCTCTAGAGGGAGATGGTGGACTCCCTGGCAAATCTGGCAGGTGGGAGTTTGAGGGAGAAATTGGAAGAGACTTTTGCTTCACCAGAGTGACAGCTTAGTTGTCAGTAAACCTATGAAAATAACCCAACATCACTAGCCCTCAGAGAAATGGAAGCTAGAATTACAATGAGATAGCACCGCAGGTCCTGCAGAATGCAGAGAAGAAAAGAACGGAGAGCAGGTGCCAGGAAGGAGTCAGAGCCCCTGGGACCTCCTAGTCACTGGCAGGAAGGCAGACTGGTCTCACCAATTTGGAAGTCTGTTTGGCAGTGGCTTAAGAAGCTGAACTCATAGGTCATGAGCTGATCACTTGATGGCTGGATTTTATCACACATCAATGCATAGAAATGTCTAGGCATTTTCTCCAAAACAGCTGCCCAAGAATATTCAACGTGCTCCTACTCAGAAATGCCTAACACTCAAACCCATCTAATTATCCATCAAGAGGTGAAGAAATAAATTGTCATATCACATAATGAGAACTCATGGGCCCACTCTTGGGCCCTCTCTCTCTCTCTCTCTCTCTCTCTCTCTTCCTGCACGCACACATGAGGGAAAGGCAGGCCCCTGTGAGCACACATCAATAATGCACCCATCTGCCAGCCAGAGTCGACACTGGAAGGCAAGCCCTGGCCCGTTGACCTTGGACTTCCAGCCTCCAGAACCATGGGAACAAACCGGCCTCTGGTCTCGTCATGGCAGCTGGAGTTGAGTAAGATGAGGACACATGACATTCTTTCCAGCAATGCCTGCCCTCTCCTGTATGGAACATAGACTTTGACACCCACAGAAGGAGAGAGGCAGGGAAAGGAGCATCTGGGCCTCCTCTGCCTCCCCTGAGCTGGCATGCAGGTGACTTGCCATGCCTGTTTGTGTGCTCACCTGGCTGCTCAGAAAAGCAAGGCTGTGAAGTGTGTCATGCTGTGTGGCTTGGGGTGCTGAGCAGGGGACTCCCCTGCCTTGCTTCACAGACCTGCAGACTCCCTGCCCCCTGGGTGCTCAGGAATGGTGCAGAATGGTCCCCCTGCTCAGACCACAGCATCAGAAGCCCCTGGTGAAGCAACTTCCTGCTGTCAAATTGCAGATCTGGTCAGTTCAGAAGGACATGGGGAGCTGGGAACAAGTGGCACAGCCGTCCCTCTGTCTTGGCTGCATACCCCATGGCACACCCAGCCCAGAATGCTCCCCAGAGTCCCACTGACCCAGGTTAGCAGGTCCCAGGGGACTGATGTGCCCACACTCTCCTGCCCAATCCACACATATGTCCCTAGCAGGTGTGTGCAAAGACCCTGGGGCAGTGTGGCCTTTTGTGCAAGGAATCAGAGGATGGCTCTTGTGGTTGAAGCATGCATATGCACTTGTACAGATGGGAATACATCTGCTGGGGGGCAATGAGAGGAGATGAGGTTGAGGCAGGAGAGGCAAGCAAAGATAAGACCATGCAGAACATCCAGACCAACCTAAGGGTTTGGTGTTTACTCTCAGTGCAATAGAAATGGTGGGCCCTGAAGCTCTGCTTCCTGACTCCTCCAATCAAATCCTTGACTCACTGCCTCCCAGCCTCCCTTCTTTGGAGAAAGTGCCTTCCTGGGCTATCCATGTGACACTAAATATAGCAATAGCTACCCTCTCCACAGCTTCTGTGGTGAGGTGTCTGTGAGGCTCTCTGGCCCACTGCAGTTGTCCTGGGTGGACTAATAGGTCAGCATCTCACTGGTGGTCCTCCTGCTACGGAGAACAGGGATGCTTTCATCCCACATCCACACAGAAGGTAAGATGAGTTTCAAGTTCTTTCCCTCAATGTCCCTCTGCCGCCCCTGCCTAAATCCCATGTTGCCAGGTTCCCAGTTGCTGCCCTGGGCTGGGAGGAGGAGTTGTTTGGGTTTGTGCTGAGTTTCAGCAGCACCACCTCAAAGTACTTCTGGCCCCCCAGGGGGTTGGGACCCCAGGCCCAGCCTCCAGGACCACGTCTGCCAGGTCCAAGACCTGGGTAGGCTGCTTCCTGGCCGCCCTCTCCTCCAGCCAGCTGTGAGCCCTGCCTCTCCTCTGAGTGCTGGAGATCTCTCATCTCTTCTACTCCTGGGAAAAGTGTATGGTTGATCTTAATGCTCCACTGCCACACTGTGCCGAGAATTCTATGTGGGTACCAGGAGGCAGGCAGGTCCACAGCAGCTCAGCCCATGATGCCTCTGAAGTTCTCCACGATCTGCTCGTTCTTTAGGAAAATACTTCCATGACAAAGTTTTTTAAGTATCGGAATTAATCAATTTAAACAAGGCACAGGCACAAGAGGTAACGCACGTCCTGACGGGCAGCTCAGAGAACCTGCAGTCTGGACAGCCTTGGAGCCAGCACCCAGGTTAAGAAATAGTACCCAATTGTCCCCACTGGTTCCAGGATCCCGGCGTCCACTCACAATGCAGATGCTGAAGCCCTTCTGTAAGTCGGCAGAGAACCTGCCTGCACCCTCCTGTGACTTTAAATCCTCTGGAGATGACTTATACTCCCTAAGGCAACGTAAGTGCTGGGGAAAGAGTTGCTACTCTGCATTGTTCAGGGAATGACGGTCTCTTCCCGGCAGGCACTGGGTTTACCCACTGCTTTTTTTTTTTTTTTTTTTTTATTTATTTTTTATTGTAAACAAATGGGATACATGTTGTTTCTCTGTCTGTACATGGCGTAAAGGCATACCATTTGTGTTACCCACTGCTTTTAATCTGTGGCTGGTTGAATTGGGGGATGGGGACCCACAGAGGGCCGGCTGGACTATCGGTAACCTGTAAACCCCTCTTTGCAAGCAATGCCACTCAATGCCCCCAAAGATAATGGCTGTCCTAGCTGTAGACCCACATGTTAGTTTTGCCTGTTCTTGGTTTGATGAAATGGAATCCTCCAGAACATTATTTTTCTTTTTCTTTTTTTTTTTTTTTTTTTGGTACTGGGATTGAACCCAGGGGTGCTTCACCACCGAGTCACATCCCAAGCCCTTTTTTATATTTTTCTGTTTATTTTGAGACAGTTGTTTAGGGTCTTGCTAAGTTGCTGAGGCTGGCCTCCAACTTGTGATCCTCCTGCCTCAGCCTCCTGAACCACTGGGGCAACAGGCCATCACTTCTGGGCAGAACCTTCTCACTGTGTCTCAGCTGTTCACTCTGCGTGGTGTCTGTGAGGGTTAGCTGTGCTCTTGGGCATGGGGGAGAGTCCTCATTTTATCCATGAATACTTCCATCATGGAAATGGACCACAAATTGTGTCTCCATTCTCCCATGCAGGGGTAGCAGAGGCCGTCGCAGATGCTCCTGCTACAAATAAGTGGTGGACTTCTGTACATGCTGGCATTGGACACATGTCTGGAACAGGAACCCCTGTGGACAGGTGTGCCCAGGGGTCCTTGCTCAGACCCTTTGTGCCCACTAGGATGGTCTCCCAGGCACCCTTGTTATCAGGTTCCTATCTGCATTTGCTCCTATCTTCCCAATGTCTTGTGTGTAATAGGTGCTTAATAAATGCTGGTTGAATAAATGAAGGTATGAATGGAGGAGCATGGATGGAACACTGAGCCCAGATGGCAGACCTAGGCCTGACTCCTCATGTCCCCACCTGTCCCCCCACACCTGGGGAGCAGGGTGCAGAGGGAGATCTGAAACAGGGTGTCACCAGCCCCGCCTGTGAGCTGGAGGGTCAAGACTGCAGATGACCATCTCCAGCTTGGGCACGTCCCCAGGGCAGTGGACTCCACCTGTCCACAGGGCCTCCTGACCCTGGAAATCACCAAAACGTGTGACCTTCAGCCTCAGGAGTCTGGGCCTCCAGGAAACCCTGCTGGATGTGTTCCTCTGCCTAATGGGAGGTCAGGAGACCCGGAGAGGTGCGGCCTTCCCCTGGCTCCTACCAGTTTCAGAAGCGTGGGCAACGCTGACAGGTTCTGGGAGAGGAGCGTCCCCACAGCTGCCAAGATGGGGCCTCCAGGAGCCTCCCGGGATACAGGCTTCCGGCCACAGAGAAGGCCCCACCCGGTGTCCACTTGTCCCCTCTGCCTGACTTGAGGTTTAGCTGATGCAATGCCCAGAAGCCCACCAAGAGCCCGGGGCAGGCGTCTCACCTTGGAAAACTGCACCCAGCTTCTGCAGGAATCTGAGCCTTTTTCAAACTAAGTATACATTCAACATCTACCTAACAGGAGAAGAGAGGGAGGGGCTGGGAAGGAGATTTCAGTGGCATGAGGCTGACCATTGTCCTAAGATGGTTTGAAGGGAAATGGGGCAGTTTGGGGGCATGTGGTCTGTGTTGAAAGCAAGCTATGACCCAGGGACCACGCGGGAGGCTTCCTAACTGGCTGCTCATTTAATCCTCCCAAGTCCCCTGCAGGGCAGGGATCTGCAGGACAGGGATCAGCAGAACATGTCTGGCTGCAGAAACCAGACTCAGAGAGGTCAGGACAGTTGCCCAAGGTCACACAGCCTGTGCAGAGAGGGTGTAAAACCTGGTCTGTCCTGGCCAAGCCCAGGGCCCTTCACAAGTGGCCAGCTCTTCCCTGATCCCAAGGGCCACTTAAAGCCACCACATCCTGGTAACCACCTGGTAGGAGCCCACATGCCAGGTGCAGAGCGCCAGCTCAGGTGGCTCTCCCCTCCCTGGGGTAGCCGTGAACTCCCTGCTCACTGCCCTCCTCTCCCCCACACTCCTGCAGATGACTGTCCTGGAGTTGCAGTCGGTAAAGGAAGGTGGATGTGTACCGGGTCTCTGGGCTGAGAGTCTGTGAAATAGCCCAGAAGCCACAGGACTTTCATAAAAAGCAATTTCTGAGTGCACAGGGGACATGAGAGGCCCAGTGTTTTCCATTCTTTTTCTTTGCTCTTGATGAAATAAATAAATGGAAAGAAATCCCATGTTCAGAATTTGGAACAGCTAATATTGTTAAAAATGAAAATGCTTCTCAAATCGATCAATAGATTCAATGCCACCTCTAACAAAATTCCAACTGCCTTTTTAACAAAAATTGACACTCATCTGAAATTCAAATGGACATTTAAAGGAAACAAAATGATCTTAAATAAGGACAAACTTAAGATAAGCCACACTTACCTCAAAGCTACAACAATGAATCTATGTGGTACTGGCACTGAGGACAGACACATAGATCAATGTACTATAACTGAGTACATAAGCCAGCCCACACATCCACAGTCAGTTGCTTTTAAATAAAAATGCCAAGACATGTCACTGGGTGAAATAATAGTGAATATTCTTTTCAGCCAATGGTGCTGAGACAATTGGATATCCATAAGGAAAAGAACAAAGCTGGACTCCCACACTTCATATCATATAAAACATTAATTCAAAATGGATCAAAGAGCTAGATGTAAGAGCTAAAACTCTTAGAACAAAATGTAGTTACAAATCTTCAAGATCTTAGACTAAGCAATGGCTTCTTACCTGTAATACCCAAATGCATAAACAATGGAAGAAAAACTAGATATGTTGGACTTACAACTAAAATGACATGATCAATAATGCAAGGAAACCAAGTGTGGTGGCACCCACCTGTAATATCAGTAACTCAGGAGGCTGAGGCAGGAGGATCACAAATTTAGGGCCAGCCTGGGCAACTTGGTGAGATCCTGCCTCAAAATAAAAATTTTTGAAAAGGGAAGTACTGAGGGCTGGGGGTGTAGCTCATTGGTGGAGGGCTTGCCTAGCATGTGTGAGGCACTAGGTTTGATTCTCAGCACTACATATAAATAAATAAAATGAAGGTCTGTCAACAACTGAAAAATATTTTAAAAAAGGGTGAGAGAGAATACTGAGAGGTAGCTCACTGATACTGCACACTTAACATGCCTAATGTCCTGAGTTCAATCCCCAAACCACAGCACCACACACACAAAAAGGTATGGATCTCGGGAGGTGGTTCAGTGGTAGTGCACTTGGCCAACACACACAAAGGCCCCATATTTAATCTCCAGTTCAGGAAGAAAAAAAAAAATAGGAGGAGGAGGAGAAAAAAGAAAGAAAATAGCAAGGAGACTGAAAGGATACAGTGGCACCAAAGAAGCCTCCTCAGTTCCCACCATCACACTCCCACATCCCATTAAAGCTATGTGCCACCATGTGTGGCAAAATCTAACTTCTTAAAAAATATTGGCATAATAAAGTGTGCAAAAGAAAACTACCTTCATTAGAATCTTTTTTAAAAAGGATTCCAAATAAGCTTCTATAACAATAATGGCCAAACTGAAGAGAGACAGCTAATTCACAGGGGAGTACTACTTTATTAGTTATATGAAGACACATATACAAAGTACAGAGCACATAATTAGGACACTGTCAGCAATTTTTCTTGGTCTCATTTTGCAGGTATACTCCTAATCAAAAATGTCAAATCACCTATACAAAAATTTATCCTTTGCAATATCATTTTAACAGCAAAAGACTAAACCGAACCAAATATCCATCAGTTGGGATTAAATAAATGAGCAATATACAAAAGTCATAAATAAAAATGAGGCAAGGCTGAGGACACAGCTCAGTGGTAGAATACCCGTTTAGCATGTCTGAGGTGTGAAACCCTGGGTTTGATCCCCAACACTGAGTCAAAATAATAATAATAACAATAAAAATAATAATAATAATAAAGTCTAGCTGTTCATGATCCAAGATCCATTATGGAGCTATCCCCTAACTTTATTTAAAAACCCCAACATAGGGCTGGGGTTGTGGCTCAGTGGTAGAGTACTTGCCTCACACGTGTGAGGCACTGGGTTCAATTCTCAGTGCCACACATAAATAAATGAATAAAATAAAGTCCATCAACAACTAAAAATTTTTTTTTAAAAAAACACAACATAGAAGCATCATAATTCACTCCATAATATACCTAAAGACATAGCCTCATTGCTTTCATAAGCATAGAATGCTAAAAAAAAAGAGTTTTAATTTCTAAAAGGAGGGGGTTCTGATCAGTTTTCCATGATCCTAAAAATGAAAGCACTGCTCCATCATTTGCTGCTTTTGCATGGGGAGGGTTGCCAGGGCTCAAACCCAGGGCCTTGTACATAATAGACAAGAACTCATCCACTGAGCAATGTTCCCAGTGGACATCCATTGCTTCTGGTTCCAGGGTATACTAAGTATTCATCCAAGACCATTCTCCCTCAGCAACTTAGCAAGGCCCTCAGCAACTTAGAACGACCCTGTCTCAAACAACCAACCAACCAAAGAAACAAACAAACAAAAGGAGTTGGGGGTAGGACTGGAAGGTAGCTCAGTTGTAGAGCACCTTTGGGGCTCAACCCCCCAGTACAAATAAATACTCACTCTGGAAAAATCTATTCCCATCTACTAAGAATAGCTTTGCAGAGTATTTGAAACATTCTTTGTTTACATAGGAAAAAGTTCTGTTCACAGATAAACATTTTGATCATCTATTAGTTTCTGATGTATATGACCACCTATGACCACTTTCAAAAATTAATTGCTCTAGCCTGGTGTGGTGGCACATACCTGCAATCCCACCAGCTCAGGAAGCTGAGGCAGGAGGATTTTATGTTCAAAGCCAGCCTCAGTAACTTAGTGAGGCCCTAAGCAACTTAATGACACCTTGTCTCTAAAAAACTATATTTAAAAAGGACTTGGGGGGCTGGGATTGTAGCACAGCAGTAGAGTGATTGCCTAGCATGTGTGAGGCACTAGGTTCAATTCTCAGCACCACATTAAAAAATGAAATAAAGGTCTATTAACAACTAAAATGAATTAAAAAAAAAAAGAACTGGGAATGTTGCTTAGTGGTTAGCACCACTGGGTTCAATCCCCAGAACCAAAAAAAATTAACTGTTCTAGGTAAAATATGAGCAAAACTTTTAATTACAGACTTTGAAGATGTGTGGAAATATTTTCTCAATGTTGAATAACTTATCAGAATCATAATGTATTTCCAAAACTGTATAACTCAGTTTCATAAAGAGACTAAATCCCTAGAGCTATAGTTGTTTTGTTTTGTGGGTTTTTATTGTTGTTGTTCTGTCATGTTTTTGGTGTTTGGCACTGAACCCAGACCTTGCTCTAACACTGAGTTACACCTCAGCCCACTACAAAATATTTTTATTCAGTGACATTTTATAGCATCTCAATAGGGGAGTGCAGAATATAATACATTAAATAACAGGCAAAATCCCATGTGTTTCTTTTCTGAAATGCCTTTAAAATGATAAGAGAATTAAAAACAAACAGAAACTCCAAACCACTATTAGGAGAATCCAAGAGGGCTATCAGCAGATAAATGATTTCAGGAAAATTCTGGAAGACATATGGAAAAGACTGAGCAGAGCAAGCCAAAGTCCACGATGAGCATTTTAATTCAACAGGAAAACACTAGAGACATTTCCACCAAGATCAGGAACAACACACAAAAAATTAGGATACAAAGCCTAAAATTCATGCAAAGGGAGCTGTTGCTAGGGAAGTGGGAACCAACCTACCTAGTAGAGTGCTGCAGAATTTCCAGCTTAAGAGAGTAGAACCTTGAAATCTCACAAGTGCCATCAAAGTCTGTCCACCAAAATGGAGGCCAGGTTAGACTTCCTTCTTGTCTAGTTTAGAGTGAGAGAGAGCTATGAATCATCTAATACTTGACGACAGACTACTGAGCAAAATATTAAAAACAAATTTTAAACTGAACAGAGGTGATCTGTGGGACAAAACAGAATTGTGACAATACTAGAAATATTAAAATATTGGTAAGGATACTGCAATCACAAAACAAAAGCAGGATGCAATGAAAAAGAACATTCAGTCAGGCACAGTGTGGCACATGCCACTCATTCCAGCTATTTGGGAAGCTGATGCACAATGTCAAGTTTGAGACTTAGGGAGAACCTGTCCCAAAATAAAAAATAAAAAGGGCCAGGCGTGTAGCTCGGTGATGGTAAAGCACACCTGGGTTCAATCCCCAGTACCCTCCCCCCAAAAAGGATAAAAGTCATAGTGTTCAGGCTGGGGTTGTGCCTCAGTGGTACAGCACTTGTCAAGCATGTGTGAGGCACTGGGCTCAATTCTCAGCACCACATATAAATAAATTAATAAAAATAAAGGTCTATCAACATCTAAAAAATATATTTTTAAAAAGTTATAATGTTTAGTGACAATGAACCTTTGACAACAGTGGGGTAATTCCTTCAAAATTTTGAGGGAAAATAATTTTCAACCCCAAATTCAATACCAAGCCAAATACTGTATTAGTATACAGTATTAAATTAGCTATGAATTTCACTCCAAAGTAATTTAAGAGGTATTATGAAATATGTGAAAGAACAATTGAGTCTGATGCAGTTTGAGACTTCTGCTGTAAGTTATTATATATTGAAAAATAAAGGTGAAAGCAGCACGAACCAAAACCAAAACAACCCAGAACTCATTTTCACAAATTTTCTCATTATAAAAGTTATGTTGAATTTTGTTGAAATACAAATAAAACCAAATACTTAACATAGGAAAGTTTCTCTCTATAGAAGTATTTCAACCACTTCATAAAGAAGGAACAGTGTAATTATAGAATATCACCACTTGGTAACAACTATGAATCAGTGGATCTCTAGGCAACAAATAAGCTGCCAGTAACATTCTGAAAATAGACAACCAAGCATTATATATCTCCTGATACACAATACCACCTACAAAGTTGTTTTTATCTCTGGTGTGTCCCCTTCCCCCTTCAACTATACCAGAGTGGAGATAGGAACATGGTAAAAGACACCATGACAATACAATCAGTGAATTCCACAGGGAAACCAGTTTCTTCCACAAAAAATGCTAGGAGAAAACAGAGCAGGAAAGGGGAAGCCTTCACTTTCTCCTGTGGCCACTCAATTGACTGGCACCATGTCCACACTGCATATTACCATGATGCCTTTACCATGATCAAGAGGTATTATATACGTGAATCTGTTCTGGGACTTCTGTTTCACTTGTCTATTTCTCAATCTACTTATTAAGGCTTGCTGAGGCTTGGAGAGACCCTGTCTCAAAAAATAAGAAGGGCTAGGAGAGTAGCTTGGTGGTAAAGGTTAGGGTAGGGTTAAGTTTTTATAATAATTAATGTAGGGTGGTGTAGTTATATCTCTGATTATTATAACTCTACACTATCCTACCTTAATTATTATAACTCTGCAAGTGTTTTAACAGCTAATGAAAGCAATCTAGGTTCTCTTTTTTGTTTCAAGAATGCCAAAAATAGGGCTTGGGATTTGGCTCAGTGCCCTAGTGCCCCTGAGTTAAAAAAAAGATTTCTTTATATTCCTAAAACTCATTGAGGACCTCAAAGAACTTTTACTTATGTGGGTTATGTCTATCAATAGTTACATGTTAGAAACTAAAACTGAGGGAAAAAGTTAAAATTTAGTAATTAATTTGAAATAAAAATAAAGTAGCTAGGTACAGTGGTGCATGCCTGTAATCCCAGTTATTAGATATGGAAAATAACAAACCCCAAAATATTGTGGCCTGGGAAGAAGGAGTGAGAAAGAAGGCAGCACATTGATAACATTGATCCTTTCCCAATACATTCTTTCCCAGTGACAAGGCAAGCCCTGGGAAGAAAATATCCATTGATCCTAGAATGACAGACTCTGCGAGGCGGCCAAAGCATTGATCCTTCCCCAAATCAATCTTTTCCAGATACTATCCATGGACCCTAGACCCTCCATCTTCTCCAAGTCAAAATATTGCCCAGGAAAAAAAAAAATCTCAAATTCCTAAGTGCCCAAACAGACATGCTCAGTCATAAAGTCACCTATCAATGTAACTTATATAAGCATAGACTCCCCTTTTGTCTAGTGGCTCATTTTCCACCAAGAAACTGGGTCCATCAGATGTGTGATTTCATTGCTGAATAAAGGCTATGTTGATCCGTGAAGCCTGCACCTGGCTCAGTCACGTTGTGCTAACACCAGTTACCCAGGAGGCTGAGGTAGGAAGATCACAAAATTGATGCCAGCCTCAGCAGCTTAGTGAGACTCTGTATCAAAAAATAAAAGGGGCTGGAGATATAGTTCATTAGTAAAGTGCTCCTAGGATCAATTCCCAGTACCCTAAAATAAACAAATGAATAAATAAATAAAGTCTATATCAAATTAGAAAACATTTATGAATAATTAACATATTTTTGAAACAAAAATTTTAATGAAGAGTGAGTGGTAGTATTTCATATTTTTTGCAAATCTGTTCAATTGAATTCTATCTTCATTTTTTTTTGTACCAGGGATTGAACCAGGGGTGCTTTACCACTGAGCCACATCCCCAGTCCTTTTTATATTTTATTTAGAGACAGAGTCTCACTGAGTTGCTGAGGCTGGCCTTGAACTTTTGATTCTCCTGCCTCAGTTCCCAAGTTGTTGGGATTACATGCATATGCTATCATGCCCAGCTTCCAATTTCTATCTTGATGAACAACTAGATTTCCCTCACTTTTATTGAAGTATATAAGACAAAAATTGTATATTAATGGTGTACAATGTAGCCTTTTGATATACATATACACTGTGAAAAGACTAACAATTAGATTTTCATGTAAAAATTTCTTCAGGTTCAAAAAGTCTACCAAATATCCACATCTAAACAAACATGGTTTATCTTGCAGCAGTTATTTAAAAAATGGTGCTCCATGAAGAAGGCAGGAAACTCATAATTCAAAAAAGCCTATGACTTTGTTTTAAGACAACCATCATACTTCCAGAAGCAGTAGAAGTGAATTTAGGTTGATTTCCTATTTCATTACACAGAATGTTAAAAAGATAAATGATCTCGCAAAATAAGGTGGTGGTGATGGTCAAACGACAGTTGATGCACTGAACTCTGTAAAGCAACTAAGGGGTAATTAAAATTAATAAATTGTATTGCCTTGCTAAGGCCATTCTTAACTGGAAATTGTTTTAAAAAAAAGAAAAGAAAGAAAACAACTGTGAATGTGTGGAATTGCAGAATGCATGGCCTCTAGCAGAGACTGGCGCCATAGGCCTGATCTGCACTATGGCACTAGCAGTTTTACCCACCATTGTTCTGCACCAAAAGGGCAAAATTCACACAAGGGAAGAGTCAAGGAACATCTTCCTGTCATTATGAAAAGAGTCTTGATTTCTCAAACTTCCTTATAGGTCTTTGGAGATAGACAGGGCTACAAACAAACCATACTTTGAAAACTCCTCATCTTCAATTTTCTCAGTCTTTCCATTTACATAAAATTTTAATATGATGTAAAAATTCTTTAAAAAGACTCAATTTTTACACAAGCACACTCAAAACCCTGCTGAGGTTTTATTTAGAATTACATTCATATCAAGCAGGGGAAAACACATACTGCCATGATATATCCTGCCTTTACTGAAGGTGTTCTTTAATTCCTTCAGCAATGCTGTGGACCTTCTATGTAGAGGTTTGATACATTTTCTTTAAACTCATCCCCAGGCATTTGATGCTTTTTGATAATACTGTAATTTAATTTTAATTCAGTTTCCTGATCGACCCCTCTTCACATTTATACATAAAATGGATATAGAAATTGAAACAATCAGAATTATAGAAGAAAACACTGGAGAACATATTTACAATCTTAAGAAATCTGTCTACTCCAAGACAGTGCCATTTGGATTAGTTTTTGACTAAGTGCTCCTTCTGAGTAACAAACTATTCTTATTCAAGTTTCATTCTGGTCCTTCAAGTACATCAAAGTTATCAGGCATGTTTGCTAAGTTCTAAGGAATGGAATTTTCCCAAATTTCATTTAACTTTGCTCTCCTTCTGCTGTCACATCATTCATTCTGCAAGAATCTGTCTCCCCTACTAACCAGAGCTGAGACTGTAGCTCAGTGGTAGAATGCCTGCCTAGTGCACATGAGGCCCTGGATTAACCCCAGCACCAAACAATACAAGAAAAGAAAGAGAGACAAAGAGTGAGAGAGAAAGAGAGATAGAGATGAGAGAGAGAGAGAGAGAGAGAGAGAGAGAGAGAGAGAGAGAGATATTAATGAATCTAGAACAAGCAAAGATAAAAACAGCACAATGAAAATAAGCACTATTTAACACGAGATGGGCACACACAGTGGTGTGGCCTCTCAACCACTTCAATTAAATTGCAGCAACACCATAGAACCCAGCATTAAGCATACTTAGGATTCAAAAAGAAAAATCCATTAATGACATACACAAATTTTAGTTGTTCTTCTTTTATGTTTATTTTTTGGTACTTGGGATTGAACCTAGGAGCCCATTACAACTGAACTTTATCCCCAGCCCTTTCTACTTTTCATTTTGAGATAAGGACTTGCTAAGTTGCTGAAGATCTCACTAAATTGGTAAGGCTAGCCTCAAACTTCTGATCCCCTCCTGCTTTAGCCTCCAGAATAGTTGGTATTATAGGCATTCACCACAGCACCCAGCTAGTAGTACTTCTTGATAGAGGACTATGGCTGTGAATGGGGATATCTTTTTTTGCATTTTCCACATTTCAACAATTCCATTGCTTCTATAAGAAAATATATTGAGTTTATTTTTTAAATTTAATATGCTAAGGGAACAAATGGCCATATTCATAACATATTATAGTAGGAATATAAAATGACAAAATAATTCTTGAAGGAAATTTAGCATTTTGTAACAAAATGTTTGAAATTTATACTCCTGAATTAAAAAAGTGCCTGCTATCAAATGGTAATGGTAGTTAATGTCACTACTAATACTGAAGAAGGCAGCATTAAGAGGTCTTTTCAGATGGATGAGGAGGCACAGACTTTGCCACTGTAATACTAGCCACTCTGGAGGCTGAGGCAGGACAATCAAGTTTGAGGTCAGCCTGGGCAACTTAACCCTGTCTCAAAACAAAACAAAAAAGGTTGGGAATATAGCTCAGTGATATCCTGGGTTGAATTTCCTCTGCCAAGATATAAGCCCCAAAGCAATAGAACCAAATGATCAGACACTGACACTTCTGAAACCCTGAGCCAAAATAAACCTTGTCTCTTTAGAAGTTGATAATCTCAGGTATTTATCTCACTAATGGAAAGCTAACAAAGAAAACTAGCATCAAGAAATAGGGCTACTGCTATGAGCATTCTTGATGGTGTGTGTTATGGTTGAGAGAGTAGGTGAAATTCATGTGTAAGACAATTCAAGAAGGTTTAGAGGTGAAATAAGAACCTTAATCCAATCAGTGAATTAGTCCCCTGATGGAATTAAGTGAGTGGGAACTGAAGGTAGGTAGGTTATTGCTGGAGGAGGGATGCCACTAGGGGTGTGCCTTTGGGGTTTATATTTTGTCCATGGTGAGCTGAGATTAGTCTCTTTCTCCTGATTTTCATGTCCTGAGCTGCTTTTTTCTGCCACATTCTTCCACTTTGATGTTCGGCCTCATCTTGGGCAGGAGAAATGGAGTCAGCTGGCTGTGGGCTGAGACTTATGAAACTATGAGCACCAAATAAACTTTTCTTTTCTAAAATTTTTCTTGTCATATCTTTTGAGCACTGTGGTGAAAAGCTGACCATAACAGTGTAGTTCAGAAGCCTTTGGAATTGGTTCACAGGAGGACTTTGGAGTAGAGAAACCCTAAAACACAAAGCTTAATGGATGACCAGAAGATTGATAAGAATCCAGATAGTAAAGGCCAGACTGTGAAGTTTCAGAACGAAAGGAGAACTCTACTAGGAACTGGACTAGCAGCCACTAGTATTACACTATGGTAAACAATATGGTTACAATTTTCCCATGCCATGAGATGTTGTGGGAGACTGAGTTTAAAAGTATTGAACTAGTTTAGCTGAAAACATTTTAAGGTAGCAAAGTGCTCAGCTGCTCAGCTCACAGAATGTTTCTTATTGGCTGCTTTTAGCCAAATTTACTGTGAGATCTGAAGCAAAGAGGAGTGGTACTGAAAGATTTGGAAAACTGGTCAGAAAAGGAGCAGACAAGGAAGGTATAGTTGCCAAACAGTTCAGAAATGTTAAAAAGAAGCCAAAGGGGATGGGGCTGTACCTTAAATATACACTAGTTTGGTCAGCATGCATGAGGTCCAGTATACATCCCTCTTCTCCTGAAAAAAGAAACCAAGGATTTTTCACCAGGATAAGAAGTAAGCCTCAAAGGCAACTTAGAAAGTAGCAAGATCTCACTGATCACAGGCTCAGGGTGGGAGAAATGGAAATTTGTTTAAAAAATGTGACAGAGCAGTCTTGTGAACAGAAAGTCCCCAGACCCCCAGCTTGCCCAAAACCACCTTAGGCCAGAAAGGCACTCAGAAACCACTGTAACAGTGATTCAAATGGATCAAATGTAGCCCAAACCTGCACACCCTGGTGTCTTCCACGTGATGCAGGTTTTGTAAGTATGCAAATATAAGATTAAATGGGGTTATGTGGGTGACGACTGAGATTTCAAAGGAAAGTCTGAGAGACTAAGCAGTGAGGGGCAGTATCAGAGTCCCTATAAGGAACCCCTGACAGGGTTATGTGAGAGTAAAGTTAAAAATGCATTGGAGCCCAGCACACCCCTATAATCCAAGTGACTCAAAAAGCTGAGGCAGGAAGATCACAAGTTCAAAGCTGATCTCAGCAATTTAGCAAGGGCCTAAGTGACATAATGAGACTCTGTCTCAACATTTAAAAAGAAAAAAAAAGGTTGGTGATGTGACTTAGTGATAAAGCAGTCCTGAGTTCAAACCCAGTACCAAAACAAACAAACCAAAAACAACTGCAATGAAGATCTGAAGAAGGAAAAGAAAACAGGAATGTGGAACATCTACCACGAGAAGCTGAAGGCAGCATGCAAAGCCAACCCAAGAAGATGGCCATGTGGACTGCAATCAGCAAAGTCACAGTAGTAGGGCTGCCCAAACCTTTGGGAGCCCACATCCTGCCACAGTAAAAGTGTTAGGATCTAATGTTTACCCTACCATGTTTCAGTCTTGCTTTGGTCTGATTCTCCTTGGTATTTTCCTGTCTCTCTCTTTTGAAATAGGTATTTTACCCTGGGCCATTTTATACTGGCTATATATAATTTCTTACTGACTTTCATGGGGGTTCACAACTAGTTTGCCTTGAAACCCAGAGAAAGAAATCTTTGGACTTGAACTTTTAAGCAATGTCGCAACAGTTAAGACCAAACTCTTAGATACACACACACACACACACACACACACACACACACACACATATACACACACTCACACACACACACACACACACACACACTCACACACACATACTTCTACAAACTTGTATGAGAACTTCTGAACAATAAAGTCCTAAATGAAGGACTGCAGAATCAAGGACATACAATTTACAATTTTACTGATTTTTCTGATTATATTAACACTCTAAAAATACAGAAAAGCAACTATGTCCCTCCTTTCACCAATAATATTTCTTCCTGTATATAAATCCTGTTGGCTGAAAGCATTTCCATTTCTCCTTTTCTCATAGATGCTGTAAAATGTTCATCAACTGATTTTTGTTTGACACAAATAGTATGTATACAAACCAGATTTCCTACAGAGCAGCTTGTATTCCAAATAGCTAAATTTTCATTCTAATTCTAATGAGAATAAAATGAACTTTAATTCCAATTTTAAATTATAATCTAAAATTTCATTTAAGAAGAAACTGCTCTTGTAAAAACTTTAACTTCCTTAAAGAACAAAAGTTAAACAAAATGAAAACTGCAATTTTCAAATTCTGAATTACTACTGTGCACAGTGTTCCACAGTAGATAGGAAAAAGATAAACTAAGACAATTACTTTGAAGAATCTTGCAATCTAAGGTGAAGTCTTCTATAAATTTTACATTCTCACCAGCTGCTTAAGAAATTTTCAAAAGAATTAAGGCTGAATTTGCAGGTACACATCTTAATTCTAACTACTCAGGAGACTGAGGCTGGAGTATCACAAATTTGAGGCTGGCCAGGGCAACTTTGAAAGATCCTGTCTCAAAATAAAATATAAAGAGTTGAGAATGTAACTCAGTGTTTACCTAGCATGTGTGGGTTCCTGTGTTCAATCCCCAGTGCCATATTTAAAAAAAATAAATAAAAAGCCTGAATTAAAGCAGTTTCACGTTTTAGAGGAGAGAACACCATATACAAGCAACACGGCATTCTTAAATCAAGAAAAAATTCACTACAAGTTGAGACTGCAGCTGTTTTTTTAGACAGCAATGGTGATAGTGAAGGTTATGCTGGTTAGGTCTGTAATATGGGATCCTAATCTGAACTATCTATAAGGAAAGGAATATTAAGGATTTCTCTGAACAACCTTGTCATTAAGAGACTGTGCATCTATGTCTTTAAGATCACCCTACCACTGACACCAAATGCTCATTTTGGAATAGTTTCTCAGACATTTTTTCAAAAAGCATACTCAGGTTGGACACACTTGCTTAGCATGTGCCAAGGCCCTAGGTTCCATTCCCAGCACCGACCAAAAAAATACTGCCAAGCCGGGTCCACTGTTCAGTATCCCCAGTGACTCAAGAGGCTGAGTCAAGAGAATTGCAAGTTTGAGGACAGTCTCAGCAACTTAATAAGGCCCTAAGCAACTTACCAAGACTGTCTCAAAACCAAAAATGAAAATAATATAGCCCAGTGGTAAAGTACCCCTGGGTTCAATACCCAGTGCCAAAAAAAAAAACCTAATAAAAAAATTTAATAGTATTTTCAATTTTTAAGTAATGAGATAGACAGGGTCCCCACAGTGGTGTTCTGAACTAAGGCCAGGTCCACCAATCTGGATATAAATTTCTCCACCACCACTCACTCCTTGAAACAAGATAAACTTGGAGAACAAATAATCAGGTCCAAAACACCTAATTGCAGAACAAACTGGGACCAATAACCAGCAGGTACCTAAGGAAACGCTTTTAAGACACACTAAAGACTAACTTCAAAGGTTGTGGTCCAGATCTCAAGGTTGGCAAGTAGGAAAGAATTGGGTCATTTTAAATATGATTAACAGTTGCACCAGAGGCAGGAAAGAGGCATTAATCATTGTAGGTACCAATACTATAATTAGCAGCTATTTAAAAGTCAAACTTTATGCATTCTAGATACATAAAAACTAACATTAAGGCAGGAGTAGTGATGCATTCCTATAATCCCCTCAACTTTGGAGGGCGAGGTAGGAGGATACCAAGTTCAAAGTCAACCTAAGCAATTTAGCAAGACCCTATCTCAAAATAAAATAAATAAAAATGCCAGGGATATAGCTCAGTGGTAAAGCAAACTTGGGTTAAATCCCCAGTGCCAATAATAACAATTATTATTTTTTAATGTATTCTTTTTAGTTATAATTATTATTTTTAAAAATACAAACA
>NW_025920119.1:2837976-2906687 GCF_902686445.1 Sciurus carolinensis
TCACTGGTTAAGGACGCAGAGTACCAGGCTCGAGCTTGCTAATAAATGACTGTTGCTTGCATTGATCTGGTCTCTGGTGGTCTTTGTGGGGATCTCGAGCCTTTGGGCACAACAGAACCAGCACTGTTTCCCCACCCTTAATTTTGCTTAGCAGTTTTATTGAATTTATATCAGATTACTCAAAAATAATTTTTACTTGCTTGATCAATGTCTGACATTTAACTGTCTTCACACTGTCTGCCAGTCACGCTGCCTCTGCCGTCCAGACTCATACATGCCAAGTCCCCGACATTCGTTTTCCCACCCAGAAATGCTTTCCAACCCACAGTGTCCTGAAACTCCTGAGTCTTCAAACCAGTTGAAGGTGCTTTCTTGGGGAGATCATCTCTGAGTGCCCCAGGTAGAGGAAGAGTCCCTCTGGAATGTTCCCAACAGCATCAGTTCAAGCTGCTTTTATACCACAAACTACAAGTGTCATCAATTCACATGCAGCTTTCTCACTCAGGGAGTCCTGGACCAGGTGTCCCCAACTGTGTTTCAAACAACTAATGTGAATGTCGAAGTTCAGAGACAGCCCCACAGCCACCAGCTGGTGGTCCTGTGGTTCATTTCACTCACCAATGGCCAAAGGAGCCACTTTTCTTCCCACCGCACTTCCTGTTGCTTCCAAAGTCAGGTATTGCCTGCTCAGCCTCCCATGCAAACCCCTCAATCACGCTCTGAGTAACCAGTTATGTGCAGGTTTCCCGGAGTGCACAGAGGGGCTTCAAGACTCCACAGAGAACAGACAGGGGCCAGGCAAGAAGACATCATGCACTCCAAGTGAAGGCAGGACAGCAGGCAGCAGATGGGAGGCACTGGCCCCACAAAGGAATGGCTCAAGGCCCCCCTCAAACTGGCACTGGCATTTGTGCTTCTGACACTGCTCAGTACAGAGGAGCTGGTGGAAGCAGGAGGTGGCCTGGCTGCTGTCCTGTTTAAGAGACCTGCACAGGTCCATGATGTCTGCAGCATTTACAGAGCCCCACACAAGCTGAGAGGCAAGGGTCTTCTTGTTGTGGTTTTGAGCATTTGCTGGCAGGTGACATAGCATGCACTCATGGGGCAGCAGAACATAGCACACACCTGTCAGGCAGCAGAATGTGACACACCTGTCAGGCAGCAGAACGTGGCACACACCTGTCAGGCAGCAGAACGTGGCACACACCCATGGGGCAGTAGAATGTGGCACACACACTTGGGTCAGCAGAACATGGCACATACCAATGGGCCAGCAGCTGTGTGGCTAATTTACCCTACTTGATGGGAGACTTATATATTTTAATTTTGGTCTCTTTAATGTGGAGTCCACAATTTATACTATTTTGGGGGAAGTTCATCTGGACATGAGATGTTACGAGGAAAGAAAGGCCAAGTGACCATGAACGGCTGCTTAGGAGATGCCCCAAGGCCAGTGGACACACACTACTTCCTGCAGTTCTGAACTGTGTGGTGTGACAAGGCCAGTGTCTGAGGAGCCTTCCTCTCCTTGCCTCCTGGCAGGTGGGACTGTCCCTTCTGCAATAATGACAGGGGTCTGGGGGGAGCTGAAGTGCGGCTGGGTGCTAACTCTGGACCAGGGCATTTGGCAATACCTCCAGGACCAAGGTGCTACCGAGGACGAGGGCTAGTTCATTTAGACCTGCTTGACTGCAGTAGAACTAGTGGCCCTCACACCCCCAGCCCTGCTCCTGCAGAGCCACCCGTGGGCAGCTCCCCTTCTCTCCCTGGGCTTCCATGACCCCCATGCAATTGCCCTGCGCTGCTGTCTGTGGTGGCCCTGGTGTGTCATCGTGTTCGCTCTCTTGCTCCTGCAAGGGGTCTTCGCCCAGGTTGTACCAGGAAGGCAGGGTTGTAGGACGGTCAGCAGCCTGTCTCCCTGCCACCTACCAGCCACCTCCTGGGTGCCCTGCAGCACCTGGCGGCTGGAAGAGCCTCCACATCCCTGGGCCAGCAACTCCACCTGTCCACCTACCCCATGTGAGTCGGGGGGAGTTCCAGATGCATCTGTATCAATGGAAAACAGCAGGATTAGTGGCTATTTGCTTGACTGTTATGAGTTTGAGAGAAAATAAAATAAGCATGGCAACAGGTATTTTGTCCAGTTTGTTCATTGCCACGTCACCAACCCTTAAAGCAGCCATATGGCCTGTCCTCAAGCTGAGTGAGAACACACGAATTCCTTCAATGTACTTATCATAGTCATTTTAACTCCATTGTATTAATAAACACAGTCTCCATTGCATTGAGCCGGGTGGCGTAGCTGCGGAGGGCTCACTCCGCAATGAGAAATGCTACCAAGTCTGTTGCAATTGTCACCGGCCACTTCCCCTCATGGGGTGGTGGGAGGATGTGTGGAACATTCTCATGCTCTTTTGAGAAAATCCTGAGGTCAAAGCAGGAAGAGTGGTCTACAAATACAGATTAGCACCGTTGGCTCAACTGTGTTTCTGCTTCTGAGCCCATGGCCATTCAGTCCTGTAACAGCGCTGGGCCATGGACGGAAGGCTGCAGTGAGCACCTGGCCTGCACAAAGGTGCAGACTGCACACTGCCTGGGAGCCACAGCGGCTGGGGACCTGGAGTTGTGTGAGATGTGCTGTCAGCTGATGTAGTGGTGTGCTGTGTCCTTCCTGCTCTAAAGTAGGGGAGTGTCCCCAGGTTTGCCCATCTTTTTTCAATCAGGGGCAAAAGCAGAGCCTTCGAAGTCCTCACAGGCTACTGGCCTCCTCTCCCATCTTCCCAGGCGTCGACCGCAGGACAGCTGACTTGACATCCTCTCCCCCGCCTAGAACTCTGCCTCAACCCTCACCACCAGGTCATAGGTCACCTCCAAGACACCCCTGCTGCTCACCCGGTGCTCCTAAGACACTGCTTCCTTATCCTGCCCTCGCTCCACAGCCTCTGGTCATCTTGGATCGCTCGTCAGTTCCTGCGAGAGAGGACTCATCCTTGTTCTAGGAACCCAGGTGCCATTTGTCAGGAGGGGGGCTGACAAGTGGGAGGTCCCTGTCAGCGTTTCCTGAACAGGGCAGCTCCATCAGGAAGGATCAGTAAGGGCCAAGGACCGGGTCAGGTCAGAGTCAGGCAGGTGTTGGACAGAGTCTTCCTCTCACAGGGGCTCGGACATCCTCCCCCCAGGGCTGCTTCTTTACATGCCATGGACACGTGAAGAGGATATCTGTGTGCATGCTGGGTGAATGGCCGATGGGCCAGCCCTGTGTGTGTGTGTAAGGATGCAGCTCCAGGCACTGTGCACTGGCTGGGGACCCAGGGCTGCTCCAGTCCTTTTACCTCATGGATTGTAAACTGAAGATTGAGACAGGGTACCGCCTCACCAGGCAGACGGTGCTGCTGGTGCACTGACTGATACGTATTTTAATTAAAGAATGAGCCACAGGGGTGAGGGTGGACCAGAAACTTTGCAGCACCCAGTAGGGAGGATCCTGGGCCCAGGCTCCAGCAGCCTTCTGCTGGGACTGCAGTGGTGGTGACTTGGCTTCACTCATGGAATATTGCTCACGTAATGGACCTCAGGGTTTCCTTGTGCACTGCTGCCTTCCCTGATAGGAGAGTTCCTTGGGCCCTGTGGAGATCCTGTCATGTGGCAGGTGTTGTGTGAGGAACTGGGGAAGTAGAGGGATGCAGGGTGCCAAGGCAGGCCCTGTGGTCTACCAAGGTTGGAGGACACAGCAGTGGGGTCATGTCCACAGGCAGGGAGCTGCTCTCCACCCACCCCTGAAAGCAGAGTTTTGCCGCCTGTTCAGTTATGAAAACAGCACAATGAGGACACAGCTGGCTCACGAGGGTTGTCAGAGCTGACCCCAGCACCCTCACGGCCCCAGGTACACTGCAGTCAGCCTCCCAAGGACACGGGCTTCTGCATCTGCAGGCCCCAAAGCCAGCCTGCGGGGAAGGGCCACACATGCTCAGTCACATGTGAAGTTTTCTGGGGTTGGTATGCTATCCTAGGGCTCAAGTGATTGACACCTCTCCAGGGGCCACTTATCATGGTCAGTGCTTGGAGTATATTCTGAGCAAGAAAATCAAGCCTGGGCCTTGATTGTAAGCACTGTAGAATGGGCTGCTTCCCCATGTGGGTCTCCCTAAAGTTCAACCCACACAGGGTCCTTCCTCTAGGATCCAGGCCCCAAATTCTCACACCCGAGAGCCAGTGGTTGGGAGTTGAATTGTGCCCCCTTCAAAAGACACACTGAAGCTCTGAACCACAGGATCTGGGAATATGACCCTCCTTGGAGAGAGGGTTCTGCAGATATCATTAGTTAAGTTGAAGCCACACTGGAATGTGACTGTCCTTGTGAGGCAGGAGACACAGATGTGAATAAAACAGCTCGGTGACATTTAGACAGACATCAGGGTGATGCTCGGAGGTGGGGCCACAGTTGGGAGCATGGCAGTGCCTTGTGGACACACCATCCTTCACCAGCCACCTCTCACTGCCCCAGCCCAGGGAGTCTCTCTTGCAGACTGCCTGCCCTCCACGGGAACGGCTGATTTGGAGTGGCAAATTTGGAGGAGGGTAATGAGAATGTACCAGAACAAATGTTCATGCCCAGCAGCATGGGATGGCAGTCAGGCAGAGGGGCAGACTCACTGCCTGGGCTGCTCTGGCTCTCAGCCGAGGAAGCCATCTCTTGGAGGCTTTAGAGTGCTCAGAACCACCTTGGAGGTCCAGGTATGCCACACGCCTCACACGTAAGTCCACTTCTATAGCCTGCTGTTCACAGGTATCATCCCTGGAAACATCAACACAAGCAGATTGTCACCAACATTCCCTGTCCGTTCTCCTGACACCAGAGAACCTGGGAAATGCAACTCTGATGGGCTGTCTAGACCCACTCAGATGCTTCCAGGAACTCCTAGACTCTCAGCCAAAGTGCTTTACGTGGTTGCTGCTGCATCCATGTCCCACCACGTCCAGCTGGGTGCCCCCCGTCCTGCTCCTGGCTCTGCTACTCCAACCTGCAGGTGTGAGAAGCAAAGTGCCCCTCACCAGAACCTGTGCTGGATGGACCTGCTGTCTAGAGCACGCCTCACCCGTCACAGGTTCACACGGAGCTCGACCTGCCATCTGGTCCACGCTTCACCTGCCACAGGCTCCCGCGCAGCTCATCCTGCCATCTGGTCCATGCCTCACCTGGCACAGGCTCACACGGAGCTTGACCTGTTGTCTAGTCCACACCTCACCTGGCACAGGCTCACACGGAGCTTGACCTGTTGTCTAGTCCACACCTCATCTGCCACAGGCTCACACACAGCTTGACCTGCAGTCTAGAGCATGCCTCACCCACCACAGGCTCACATGGAGCTTGACTTGTCATCTGGTCCACAGCTCACCTACCACAGGTGCACACAGAGCTCGACCTGCTGTCTGGTCCATGCCTCACCCGCCATAGGCGCACACAGAGCTCACCTCACCTACCATAGGGGCATACAGTTGACAAACACAAACTCACACATACCTGACAAATACAAGCCCACAGAGAGACACACACATACATATACACTCACATACAGACCCTTCTCACATGAAGAGCAGGCACACACGCACATGCATGGTGTGCACTGGACCACACAGACACACAAGCACACACACTCTCCAGAGGGCTCCTGCTTTCCCATGTGATCCCTGGTCATGTCTGCAATTTTGTTGGCGAGTCCACCCAGTAGGAGCACCCAGCTCAGCCGGTCATTCCAGATGCGCCTGTGGAATTGCTGGGTGCCTTCATCTAACTCCACTGGAGGTGGCTACACACTTGCTACCAGAATCCTAAATGCACGTAACTGCTCTCTGCCTTTCCCCCACACCAGCAACAAGCAAACACGCCACTCTTATGCACACACACACACATGTGCACGCCCAGCATGCACACATGCTCTCTTGAGGACAGCCCAATCCAGTGGAGGATGTGTCTGGGTTTGCTCCTGGTGCACTCAATAGCAACTGAAAGTTTGAAGGAGACAAGAAAAAAAGAAGGTAAGAAAGTCATGCCTGAAAAGGGAAGGAGGTATTGGATAAAGCATGCAATTTAGTGTGACTATATAGAGCCAGTGGTCAGAGGCAACAGGGATTCTGAAACAGGGTGGTGATAATTAAGCCCTAAAGTCAATTAATATCTCATCATTCACAAAGGGACTGGAACAGATGATGGCAGCAGGCAGGTTTCCCGCAGGAGGAGCAAGGAAGGAGAGAAAGTCAGAGCTGCAGCCCCTCAGGTGACAGGGCTTAGCATACTCACCCTGCAGGGATTATGAAGGCCCCTGCAGCACCCTCCTCCAGACCCTGTGGCACAAATAGGACCGGGAACCCAGCAAGCAGCTCTCCAGAATGATTAGCAAACATGCCCCCCACACAGGGCACACATGAGGGATAAGGATCATGAGCGGGTTTGAGCTGAGAGCTAATGTCCTACTGTAGGAAGGATTTCCAGTATCCTATCCCATGAGACAGCACGTGCAGAAAAACACACACACACACACACACACACACACACACACACAAAGGGCATATGCACAGGCACACACAGGCATGCATGCACAGACACACATACGGATGCCCAAGAGACACACATCCTCACACACACGCAAAGCCACTCTCTGGAGCCAGGTTTCTGCAGCCCCAGCTCAGCAAAACTCCAGGTGGAGGTAATCTTCCTAGGAAGAGAGTTTTGTGTGCCGACAGGGGACAGTTGCAACTAAAAGGAGCTCACAGAATGCCATGTTAGCATTCTCTGACAGAATCTCAGCCGATAAGCAGGGATGTGTTTCTTCTTATTTCAAGATAGGTAAAATAAGAATAGAAGGAGGTACACAGAGGTTGCCTGTGGCAGGACTCCAGAAGGGCTGCGTGCATTGGACATGGATGGCACGGTGACACACAGACGCTGGGAGCAGATGAGAACACTGCAGTGTTACATGGCCTGGGGGTTGGGCAGGACTAGTTCACTCCTGGGAGGAAAGACACCTGGTTGTGAGAACACAGTGGCATTCATGGTGACTGTCAACAAAGACAGAGGTGGAAAGCCAGCATCTCTCCACGGGGCAATGTAATTAACAGGAAAAAATGGAAGATAATGAGACTAGGGATGAAAGTGTGCAAGGGTCTGTGGCCCAACAATAACAGGCATGTGGTCATTCAAAAGAAGCTGGGGCAGATAAGGATTGGACCCAGTCATCGCTGAAGGGCAGCAATGCAGTTGCAGGTGTCTGTGGCCAGATCATGGGTGGGGATGCCCCTCCACCCTCTCCTGGTGGCAGAGGTGTGAGGCGAAGTCGCTGTGCTCTCAGAGGCCCGTCCCATGAGCAAAGGGAAGAAGACAGTGCCCAGCAGAGACTCTCACAAAGAGCTGAAGGGCTGCAGAAGGTCAGGGTCAGCCAGGGGAGCCTGTGTTCAGAGAAGAGATGAAGAGAGAGCCTCATCAGAAGGTGAAGGATCTTTGATTTGTGTTTAATTTGTACAAAAGTGTGCCCTTTGCAAGATGTTGGTACTGATCACAGCAGGACCTTGGCTGGGAAAGTTGGAGGGATAGGAATGTCATTTTTGTCCCATCTGTCTGGCAATGGTGTCCAGGGACCTTGCCCTCACTGAAGGAGGGGCTGCCGGCCCCTGGAGCCCTGTGCCAACACAGAGAGGCATGAGCAGATGGAGTGCTCGGGAGGGCGTTCTGTGTTTGGGGCTGCAGGCAAGGCTGGCTCCCCTGCAGCGCTCCACACCCTGAGACCCTGGACCCTCTCCCCATCCCTGACCCCTGGGCCTCAAGGCTCTGTTAGCAAAGGGTGAGGTCCATCTGCCATAGGTACCCTTGACACCTCGACTCCAAGGTGCAGCAGCAACCACAGAGCACAGGAGCGCCCTGTCTGGGCCCGCTGCCCACGAAGCACCAGGAGCAGCATGGCTGGAAAACTGCTCTCTCAGAGAGGTCAACACCCACACCAGGAGTCACCCGGGTGTGGGAACCGGAGTCATGTCCACGTCTGGGTGCCGCTCTTGTTCTCTGTCCATTGTGCCATTTTAGTCATTATTGATCTTTCATAGTTCCTGCTTCTTCCTTCCTAGCTACCCCTTCTTGCCCTCATTTTAGATTATATCTCTTGGATCAAACCCTCTGAGCCTGAGCTCCCTACCAAGGTTCATCCACTCCCAGGGTGAACCACTTTGCAAAACAAGAGCCACCCTAGGACCTGGTCCAGCACACCACATGCCTGAGGCCCTCACTTCTCCTCAGAGCTGGCTCCTTCCCTGGGAGAAACTGAGCAGACCAAGGTGAATCTGAGGGGCGACCCTATGAGCCCTCAACCTTGGGACATTTCTGGTCTAACATCTTGAAGTGTCCATGGCTAATGTCCAAACAGTTTCCTTCTGAGCTGGTGTCACCTCTGAGGGACCCCACCACCTGGCCGGGGACCTAGGGAGATGCTCTTGCCAGGTGGTCACCAAGCCTCTGGCCCCAGCAGGGGTGAGGGTCTGCAGGGCCAGGCAGGGGTCCAGGCCCTAGGCTGGGGACTAGCATTAGACCCTGGGTGAAGTTCTGCTGTCTTCTGTGGCAACAGCACCAGGGGTATGAGGAGCGGCCAATGTGGGTGCTCACACAGGCGGGGGCAGAGGAGGGGCATGACACCAGGCCTCAGGGGGGCATTCTGCTGAAGACCTTCTCTACCACCTCTCCTCAGGGGATGTGACTCCCAAGCATTGACTCATACAGGCCTCCACTTCCTCTGAACAAATTCCTGTGCCTGTGCAGCCCCTCATGGACTCTGCCCAGCTTCTACCAGCTTGCGAAGCGATGCTGGGGAGCGGGCACTGCAGGCCCCTGCACTTGTGGTGAGGTGTCTCCCTGCAGTGCCAGCCCAGCCCCAGTCCTCCCAAGCTCATCCTGCTGGACTAATGCCTCTACCACATGTCAAGACGCAAAGCCAAGCCTCCACACCCTGCATAGAAAAACCTTATAGCAATAGGCGGGGCAGACAGTCCCTGATGCCCAGAGCCACCAAAATCAAGTGTCCACAGAACACTCTCTCCAGCTGGGTCCCATAATTTCCTTCTTGTTCCTACACACATGATCCACCGATATCCTGCTGCCTGGTCTCCATGTGCACTTATGGCACACTGTTAGAATCCCCACCTTCTTTGGAAAAGCTCTATGGGTACAAGACGAGGAAAAATGTAAGAATTAACTTGAGTTCAAACAAGTCAAGAAGGATGAAGCTTGCTGGTCCAGTGAGGCCAGGAAAACTTGGGTTTTAATTCATCAGGAAAATCTGACTGAAAGGTTTCCACAATTTGGAGATTACTCCAGAAAAATCTGGGCACTTCCCTCCACTATGTGGCCATTTGAACTCTACATTTACTCTGTAGCGTTTTGAGCCTGGAAGAGTTAAGTGTCGGTGTTAAAACTCTCAGCAACCTCAATTCTGTCAACTTTCACTTGCCAACTTGTGGCAAGCTACTGACTGGCATGTGGATGTGGGAAGGACAACTGTGCCCAGGAAGAGCTCCAGCAGAGCCCTGACCCGGGGGAGGCACTGCTCCTGAGGAGACAGCCCAGAGCCAGCACCCGGCAGAAGGGGCAGGACCCAAACAGATCCCAACCCACAGCCTGTTGGAGAGGAATCAGGCTTTGTATGAACAGAAACTTCCAGAGGGAGCAGAGTCTTGGTGTCCGACATCATCAATCAAAGAGGGTGCCAGTGGCTGGTGAGATTTGAAGGTTTCCCCTCAGTGGAGGCAGTGCAGCCTGGCCTGCAGACAGAAGCTGAGGGTGCAGAGGTGGTCACGGAGACCACGCTGTAGTGGAGGTGACAGCGCCAGAGCTCAGGTGCCTGTGGAAGCCAGAGGATGATCTCCAGCTTGGAACTCCTGTGTGTGCACAGGGTGTGCATGTGTACAGTGTGGTGCAGTGTGTGTATATGCAGTGTGTGTGTGCAGTGTGTGTGCATGTGTGCAGTGTTTGTGCATGTGTATGTGCAGTGTGCAGTGTGTGTGTGTGCTCCATGTGTGCACGTGTGTAGGTCCTGAGGAAGTTGCTGCATACATGTAGAGTGCATGAGGTCACCTGCACCATCACCACCATGTCCACCTCCTCCTTGTGCCTCTGATGTGGCTGCGGTTTCATCAGTTGCTGCCACAGCCGTGCATTGGAGGTGGCTTCACACCTGCTTTCTTGCTACCACACATTCGATGGTTGTGTTCCAGACTGAGTCAGGCCTTGGTGTTCACACGGATGCTCTTCACAGCAGATGATTGACTGCCTTCTAGCAGAGACAGGGCGGCATGTCACAGTGGTCAGGCAGGTGGTGATGACATCACAGGGTGGCAAAGGTGAGTGTGTGGAATGCGAGGTAGGGGCTCAACACCCCTCTGAAGCCCACATCGCACTGTGACTGCCATCGTCACATCTCATGCCCAGCCTGCTGCCCCAGTGGTGTGTCCCCCACACAGGACTGTGGGCGGGACCTCTGAAAGGTGAGTGGCCCAGAGTCACCATGGAGCACGCAGCTGGTTGTCTGGGCAGTGGCCTCTGATGAAAGTGCACACTCAGCTTGGCCTCCCCATCCCACTTCTCCTACCCCTGCCCCTGCAATAGTGGGTAACAGCAGGAATGTCCCACAGAAACCCCTGCCACACTCCTGCCTCTGGCCAGAACCTTGAGCCAAGTAAACTTGTGTTGTGTACAAGTGACCAGTCAGTGACCAGTCAGCTGTCTGCGGCAGCAGCAGAACACAGCCAGCCAAGACAGTTGGCTACAGGTGAAGTGGCAGAGGTCCAACAAACTGAAGGGAGGGTGAGGCCTTTGGACCACATGATCCTGCCTGGACCAGGTGATCTGTCTTTCAGCCCAGCCCAGGCTCAGCATGCCAGGTGCCCAGAGGAACAGGGAGACTCAACCCCTCTAGAGCCTCTGTCCAGGGTTCCTGCCTACCCTTTAGCACAGGGCTTGGCAAAAACTAAAGGAATTTTCACTGAAGGAATAGAAGAAAATGTATTTAAAAGAAACCATAACATGAGCACATGAAAAATGGAATTAAAATTAAAATCAGAATTAAAAATGCCAATGCCCTGCGTGGATCCAGGAGGTAGCTGAGGGTTCTCATGGATGTGCTTAGCCTCCAGAACAAAGCTACATGTGCGGGAGCAGTTACCAGGTAAATACAGAACAAAGTGTCAGGAGTCTGCTCCTGCTGAAATGCAGCTTGATGTGACCAGTGACCACACCACCAAGAGGACCCAGGGGAGACTGCATGGCACCCTGGGGCTGCCCGCCTTCTGCCCTGCCTAGCCTCAGGTGCCCTGTGCAGAGGAGAACACTCTTTCTCGCATTTATTCACCCATTCACCAAATATTCACCAAGTTCTACTTTGTGGCCATTTTGAGCACATGGGTATCATCATGTGTGAAGCAGAATCCATTCTTCTCTCATTGGCAGAAGGGAACATTAACTAAAATACAGGATGTCAAGTTTATGGCACAGTCTGTCTCAGGAGGAAAACTGGGGTAAGGAGAGAAGGGCAGGCTGGGTTTCTGTGGAGTGGCGAGGGTAGGCCCCGCTCTCCGGTAAATGCTTGAGTTTTTGGTCAAGGGCCACAAATGTCCTCCTTTGTTTAATGTGTCCTGAACCTGGATGCTTAGGACGCTATGCCATGGCCACATCTGGGAGCAGTCAGGCCCAGGACACGTCCTCTGTCACAGGCTATGAACCTGACTCAGCTGCTCCCGCACTCTGTGCGAAGGGTGGCCACAGAGACAGGACCACTTCTTCAGGAGAGCTGCTGAGATGACCACCTAGGTGCCATCAGGGGTGGGTGCCAACCTGAGGGGAGTATGGTGTTCACCCACGTCATGCTCCCTACTCCCTCTTTGCATTAGCTGCGAGTGTCCTTGCCTCCCACCCTCACAAGCTCTTTCTCTAACATCACCATCAGATGACACAGGTGTTCCCGATCTCACCTTCAGCCCAGCAATCCCCCAACCTGACTCTCGCAAAGCTTCCAGGTCTTCTCGGTTTGCAAACAGCAGGTGGCATGCCCAGGACACTTCCCCTGCAGCCCATCTGCTTCCTCAGGCTTCCTGGGGAGCCCACCAGGATGCACTGCCTCCTCACTTCCCAAAGGGCCTTCTGCACAGGAGCAGCTAGAGAGCCTACACATCACCTGGTGGCTCTGCAACAGGGCCATCACCAACCTCCAGCAAGCAAGGTCTGCATGTGGTGCTTGCTGCTCCCTGCACAACCCCTGCCTGGGCTGGCACCTAGCAGGATGGGTGGCATTTTTATGTGTGTTGTCTGCTCCTCCCCCAGTGGCTGCCTGACACCACCCATGACACAGGATGCTGTCTCAGTAACCATGCACGTGGACAGAGGCTTGGCAGAACCACATGGGTACATGCACAAGCCAGGACAGGCTCAGGAAGCATTGGCGGGACTGAAAGACTAGCATGCTAGGTCTATGGCAATACCAGCCCTGGATTCTTGAGCACAGCCCTGGTAGGTTCTTAGCTCTTGGATTTGACCTTCCTGAATCTTGGAACGGTGCATAGTCTGTTATCTTCACAGCCCTGTAATGTTCCTGCCAAGGGGGAGAATACATTAATTTGCCTCTGAAACCTTTATCCTACTCCTATCTGCATGCATTAGCATATTTTATGATTTAAATCTAATTATCATGGCTTTCCAAGAGATGTAATGGAAAGTGATCGTCGTGGGGCACTTTAACATAGACAGAATAGAGGCAGAAAAAGAGCCAGGTTCGACAAAAAGCTACCACATTGGGACTTCCTCAACTGGTGAACCATCGAGAGGGAGAAAGGAGGTGGACGGTCCCAGCCTTGCTCCCAAGAAGCCCTGGGTCTGCCTTTGTGGACAATCCTCCTGGACTTCTCCAAACAGGCCAGGCCTGTCCTGCTGCTAAACTCAGGAGTCACACAAATGTGGTCATTGCCTCCAGTGGCCGTCACCTCAACACAGGGTGTCTTCCTACTGAGGTTTCTTGCAGTAAGCATTGCAGAGCACTGTCTACAAAGGTCCCAATCAGCATTCTAAGGGCCGAGGAGTCCACAGCTGGGGCCAACATCTGTTTGTACCATGGAATGCACAACTGCAGGCTGCTGTCACAAAGTGCCACAGCTGGCCCCTCAAACAGCCATCTGTGCCTTGCGATCCTGGGGTCAGAGTCGCCAGAAGTCTGGCTGTGAGAGCAAGTCTGGCTTGTGCCTCTGCCCTGGCTATCAGCAGCCTGAAGTTCCTTGGCTTACCAACAGCTGTCATTCCCTGCATCTTTCTCTTCCCACACACGTGCCACCCACTCACACCCCTTCACTGCATAAGGACAAGAGTCGAGTTGCAGCAGGGCCACGGATGACCTCATCCTGACCTGATCATCTGCAAAGACCCAGTTTCCACATAAGGCCACAGTCGCAGGCACAGGGTTTGGGACTTTAGTGGATTCATGGGAAGGAGGGTGTTCATGCCATAGCTGCCATCAGCTTCTCAAGGTCAGCTGCCCAGTTGACCAACTCAGGTTTCTGCCTGGAAGCCCACTAGGAAGTGCCCAGTAGGAAGCTTGCTCTAAGAGATTCCACAACCTGACTTGATGTCTGGCTTGGCAGCCACTCCTGACTTGGAATCACCTGGCAGGCAGGAAGAGCAACTTCCATCCACCAGATAGCATCTAGGAGACAAAAAAGCATCCTTATCCTCCACCCAGGAATCCGGAGGATATGCTATCTCCAGGGTTCCTTCAGCTAATGGCCCCTACTGTAAAGAGTAAGAGTGCAGGGTAGAGACAATCTTAGTGTTGTAGAAGCAGCCCGGAAAAGCCTCCCTGAAAGCTGATCAAGAGCCTAAACCCTCTTGGGGAGGAGGAAGTGTGGAGGGCTAGGTTCCCACAGTCCAAGTCGGTCCTAAATGGGGCCTCTAATGGAGCCCAGCAGAGAGGGGAGGGCTGAGCCTGGCCCCACCACTGGGAAGGTTCAGACTTGACAAGGCTCTGCTTGGACAACCAAGAAGGAAGCTCTTCTTTTCGCTGGAACCAGGCTAGCCCTCAGATACTGTGTCCTGGGACCCTGCTGTCATGGGAGGACACCAGGTGTCTGCACACCAGGCCCCAGTCAGAACTCCCACCCCAGCCACTGCCCCATCCACCAAAGCTCTGCATTGGAAGAAGTGCCCTTGGTGATAAGGAGCTGTGACACAGAATCACCCTAAACTGGCATCTGTGGGAGGAGCCAAAGTATGAACTTCAACTGCTATGTGGTGTGGACAAAGGCAGTCTTGTCTGTCCACCTGAGTGCCTATCTACTGCTGGAAATACCCTCACGCCCCAGGGAAAGCATCTGATAACTGAATTCCTACCCACAGAACAGAAGAGAGCCTCATCTATGATTTCTCTGGGTAAGCTCTTCTTTGGTGAGATCTCCCAGGCCGAATCCACAGGGAGCACATGGGGCCTCCCCATCCTGCTGGCCTTCACTTGCAAGCTCAGCACCAGGCAGGGCATCCAGGCAAAGGCTCAGCTCCACAGGAGTTTGTTGAATGCAATGCCGGCTGGAGTGTAGGATGCCCTGCAGCAATCCCTGCCCAGCCCCACTGGACATGCCCAGCCCACACCCCCACCCACCCAACCTTGGCCATGACCCCTGGCCCCACTCACTTCTACCTGCTGCCATACCATCAGCCTCTATGGCCCAACCCAGTGAGCCCACCCCTCCAAGAAGTATTCTGAGGCCCCTCAGTTGCCTATAGGTGTTTATGGGAGCCCTGCTGGCTTTCTCAATAATTTCATCTTGTCACACCAGGCTTCTCGAGGCACTAGAGTTAGCCAAAGCCTGCTCTTTCCTTGAGGACAGGGCCATGTGTTCTTCACCTCCTCCCCATGGCCTGGTTCAGCATCTGGTTTCCTAGAGGACCCTAAATGTATGTGGAAGAAGCGAAGCTCCTAGGTACCAGGTTCTAAGCAGGTCCCAGCAAGTCCCTCCGACTGGTCTGGAGGTCTGAGTGCCCAGAGGTCTGAATTCAGGCACCCTTGTGGGCGCCAGGAGCAGGTTCTCTGCTCTGTTCCCTGAAGAACATAACTCCAGATGAACTGAAGCTGGGAAGGGTGCACTTCCCACCCCTGGTATTCTTTTTAGCCTCCAGCCTGGTAGGATTTTAGATGCCATGGTGACAGGAGTCATGGAAATGGAGACAGATCCACAGCTGCAGGAAAGGCCCAAGCCCTGAGCTCCCTGCAAGGTGGGGCCACCAGTGCTTCCTACTTACTTACCCTGTGACCATCTGCAGAATGGACCGTGACTACAGAGGTCCAAGCCAGCAGAACAAGAAGGAGGGCAGAGAGGTCAGGAGGGCAAGCGTGGTCCTTGAATTTATCCTCTCAGCCCTGGGAAAGCCTCAGGGCTGCCTCCGGGAGCCATGTGCTACAGGGTGGCCAGAGCCTTGGAGCAGAGTGTTCCCAGGCTCCCAGGAAGTCAGCTGTTGGCTTAAAAGATGGGTCCTCTGCCCATCACATTCAAGATGCTTTGGGGCTAGAGGGGAGTCTTCACATATTCTTGTGAGAAAGGCCAGAATAATTTCACTCCTACTGCCCAATGTATAAAGGAGACACAACCAACTGTGGACCAGCAAGCTGCAGCTCTCAGGGCTGCTCCCAAATCCCCATGGCCTCCAAGGATTACCAGGGTGATTCAAAGACCAGTGAGCAATGGCAAAGAACTGACGAGAATGAGTTCTCTTCATAGAACACTCTGCAGAGGGGTCCCTGAGGAAGAGATGGGAGGACTGGTCAAAGGATAAACTTCCAAAGTGGCAGAGAGGAGCCGAGGCCTGGGTCCCTCCCTTTCCAAAATATCAGACCAATGGGGGTGAGCAAAGGAGTGCTAACGTGGTAAGCACTGCATTCGGAGGCTGGAGGAACCTCAAAGAAGTCCTCCTGGGGTGCAGGCCCTGCCCCTGGGCATCTGGCTACCTTACCTTGCTTCACTGTGTGCTTGCAGGTTCTGATTGCCTCTAGGGTGGTGGCATGATCCGTCTGCAGTGGGAAGATGGGGATTCGAGTTTGACCCATTTGAGGAAACAGCCCTTGCACTTTAGTTTCTTCATCCGCAGAATGGTCCCTGTAGCCCAGACTGCACACGACAATCAACCCTCTGGATGAATCACTAAATGGATTAGAGAGAACAGTTATCCATGGAGCAGGAGCAGGCTGGCAAACCAAGCTGATGACCTGCTGAGTCCCCCGACATTCAGCGCTGGTCCTAGACGCACGTGTTTTGATCTGTGATTACATAATAAAATAATGTCGACACATATCAGCCCTGACACCCATTCTCATTCCCTGCCAACCAGGAGCAACCCGGGCTTTCCTGAGCCTGAGGGTGGGGCGCCGGCTTGCTGTGCCTCTCAGCAGAAGTCTCCAACCCGAAGACTGATCTCACAACAATGCTGACAGTGGCCTCCTCTGATGCACAGGACCGCTGAGCTGGAGGCGAGGCATTGGGTGCTGCCTTCACCCAGGGTGGTGCATTCTGGCCATGTTCAGGGTGGGCAAAAGGCCAGCCGACCCATCTGAACTGTGTCACACCTGCCCTGACTTCATTACTTTGAGAACAATGGGGCCTTTCTAGAACAGTGTTCCTGAACAGGACCCCCAGCAACATTGGCACACAGTACGTTTTCCAGGCTCACACAGAGAGGTCAAGATTCTGACAGAAAATCCTGCCTGAGAAAGGGCAGAAGAACATGGGCTGGTGCAGTACAGGATGGACAGGAGGCGCCCTTAGGTCTTTCAATTTGCAGATACTTAACTGGAAGCTGGTCCAGTTTTAAATTTTGATGAAGTTCAGCCTACGTTTCTGTTTTGCCTGTGAATATTTTAGAGCTGGGTATTGGTTCTCTCTTGTGGGGTCTGATGCAGGAACCCTCAAGCGCTGGTTTAGGGCCCAAGATTCATGCCTACATCCATACATGAGCATTTGGAACTGGACCCCACATGCTCTCAGACCCACAGACCCCTGAGCACCCCTGTCCATGGAGTGGGCCAAGAGGAGGCGGGCCAGGGAGAGCAGAGACGGTGTCAGGCAAGTCGCCCTTCTGCTGCTCCTGAGTTATTAACTGCTTGACCTCAAGGAAGTCAAAGTAGATGCCCCTGCACTCCATAAATGAGGTCATATGAGTCACTTCGCCTCCCTGGACCCGACCCCCAGCAGAGATGCAGGGATTAGGTGCTGCCTCCTACACAAGAGCATCCAGAATGAATCAGCAGATTCTTCTGTGTGGCCACCACCCAATTGAGCCAAATGTTCCCCCCTTGTGGAGGTAGACGGAACAAAGATCAAAAGGCAAGGAAAGAGCAGAGTCAGTGTTGGTGTGCAGGAAGGTCACACTGCGCACCCTGGTGACAGGGCGAGAGACTTCTGGGCCCTGCCTGGTGGGCATAAAGCCACCAGCTGCACCACTGACACATCACCTTACAGGGGATCAGAACCTAGCAAAATAGAACCCAGGAACACCCCAGGCCAACTATGCTAGAGACAGGGATGTGACCTAGCTGAACAGAATAAACAGGACCGCAGAGCAGGGAAGGCCAGGCCCGCCTCCCACGGCCTCACTCTAATGTGCAGACATACCTGTGCAGACACTGGTGAGTGCCCCTTGGCACTCATGGGGCTTGGTGAGCTTGACCACCGTCATGGCATGCCATGACTTCCTCTGTCCCCCATCATTAAGATGTGATGTCCACTCTGCCATGGGCAGCCATGTTGCATGGCACATGGTGCCTCCGCCGCCATGCCCTTGCTCCAGATTCCAACCCCCTGGGCCCCTCTTTAGCCCTCCCCAGTGCTCCAGTGCTGTGCCACTGTCCTCCTGGATTCCATAAGGTTATAAGCTCTTAGGAAGGGCCCCATGGAACCCTCCTTGAGTGTGCTCCTTGCAGTGTCTTGCGCTCATACCTGAACCTGGTGAACTTGCACTGGATGGGTAGATGAGAAGCTGATTGGGTTCAGACATGAAAGGCTCTTCTCCTTGTGTTGCAGTGGAGGGTCACAGTACTGTTGGAGGTGACTTCACGCCTGCACTTGTGAAATCAAGTGAATTACAAGTTCCTTTGGGAAAAAATTGAAGAGAACAGTCAGGGTCAGTTAAGTAGATAACTTTTCTCTGGATTGTTCTTTCAAGTAGGTAATCAGTACACACAGTGCTCCCTTAGCCATGGGGTGTATGACCAGACCCCAGTGGACACCTGAGTCCCCCAAAAGCACCAAAGCCTCCACACACTGTTTTCTCCTATACATAGACACCTGTGGCAGCATGTAGCATATAAACCCAGCACAGTAAGAGATTAAGAGCAAAAATAAAGCAGAAAAATTTTATAACATCCTGTAGTAAGAGTTACTTAACTCTTATGACTGGCTTACTTCTGGAATTTTACAAGCAGTTTTTGACTATAGGTAACTGAATGTGGATAAGGGGTGATGGCAATCTCTATCTCATTTTAGGGAATAGCAAACACTGCTGTGGCAGGTGGGAGGGGGGCTAGGGTGAGCACACAGATGTGGCTTCCCTGGTTGCTAAGTACTTGAGACTGCCACAGGGGATCAGAGCCTCAGGTCCTGAGTGTCTCCAGTAGGTGTGAATGACCAGTCCTCTCAGTGTCAACCTGGAGAGGTCAGAGGTCACTGAGAGGCTCCTATCAGCCCCTCCACAAAAGGTGAAGCAAGAGAGTCCCCAGGCTCCGCCTGAATGAGCACAGCAGGACCGTGAGACTCCCCTGAAGGACGAGGCAGGCAGGGACCCTGGAGCTAGGCCGACCATACCAGGGGCCCACTCAGAGCTCTCTGGGCAGCAGGCATGACTATGATTACAAGAACGGTATGAATCTACATTATGTGCAACCATAGAAATGAAAAGTTGTACTCCATTTGTGAACAATAAATAAAAATGAAGTCTGTAAAAGTAAAAAGAAAATAATCTAAAAATTCACTATTATATTAAGTAAAAAAACAGACATAAAATGTCACAAACCATATAATTCCATTTACATGATCTATTCAAAACAGACAAATCCATACAAAATAATCTATAGAAACTGAAGCTCAATTAGAAAATAGAGAGGTGGTACACTCGAGTAATAAAGCATAGGGTATTTGTAGTGTTCTAAAATTAGTGATAATAACTGCACAAATCTGAATATACAAAAAATTATTTCTTATATTAAAAACAAAGTATTTTTATACTCTTACTCTTTTGTTCCCTTTCTTAAAAATTGAACTTATCACTTTGAAGTATATTTTCAATTATCAAGGATCACAACACCTGCCACCTCCATATCTGGACCAAACAGAGGAGACACAAAGTAACATCCGCTTTCAAAATCAAAAACAAACTGAAGGGTACTAGGGATATAGTTGCAGTATAACATGCTGAAAACTCTGGGCCTGAATCCTATCATGGCAAAAGGAAAAAAAAAGGAAGAGGGAAAAATGTTTAGTCCTTTACCTAAGACAACCAAATTAATGATAACCATCAGTATGATAAACAAGTTATTGAAAATCCATAAAATCTAGCAATTCTGGTCATGATCCAAAATATAAAAGGGAGAGCTGGGGTATAGCAGCACACACATACACACACAATGGAAATTAAGAAAACAATTTCAAGTACAGTGACATCAAAAAAGAGCAAACATTTAAGTATAAAGTTAACAGAAGCAGCAAAAAGACTAATACATTTCTTACTATGAAATGCTACCCAAAAGTGAATAAACAAATATATAAATCAAGAGATATTAATGGAAGATATTGATACTATCCAAACTGATCTACAGATTCAATATAATAACTATCAAAATTTCAATCATTTCTCTTTTTTGCAGAAATAGACAATTTCCTCCTAAATTTCACACAGAATTTCAAAGGACCCTATGGTCAGATCAACCTTGAAGATCAAGAAGAATTTTAGAGAACTCATGTTTCTTGATCCCAAAATAAAGAAAGTTATAGTCATTGGAGCAAAATTGAAGTTCACTGGTAGACCAGTTGACTAGCATGAGGAAGGACCCTAGGTTCTCTCCCTAGCAGCACAAAAAAGTAAAACCAAACTAAAGAAAAAAAGCCGTAGAAGGCGGTGGAGACATATAAATTAATGGAATAAAATATGAAGTCGAGAAATAATCACTTATACACTAGTCCTCCTTGCCCAGTTTCACTCTCTGTGGTTCAGTTACCTGAGGTCAAACATGGCACACAAATATTAAATATCAGTATTAGAATTACAGTAACAATTTACAAATTTTAAATTGCATGCTCTTGTGAGTATCATAATAAAATATCATCTGTGCAATGACATGAATCCCTTTGTTCATAATATAAATTTCCTGTCCCCTCGTTACTTAGTAGCCATATCAACCATCCAATCAACTATTGCAGTATCACCATGCTTGTGTTCAACTAACACTTATTCATAGCCTAACACAAAGACTGTCACTCACCTCACTTCATCTCATCACAAGTATTGTATTATGACAGGAAGGATTTAAGAGGACATTTTGAGAAAGAGAAATCCACATTCACATAACATTTATACAGTATATTGTTATTAACTGTTCTATTTTATCATATCATTGTTACTTTTTATTATTATCAGTAATCTCTTACTGTGGCTATTTTATAAATTATCATAGAAACTTTGCAAAAAATATGTAAAAACAGTGTATGTACAGGGTTTAGTACTATCCACAGTTCCAGGCATCCATGGGTCTTGGAACATCCTATTCATGGATAAAAGTGACTATTCTATGATCATACTATTTTTAACAAAGATACCAAGTATATTCAGTAGGGGAAGAACAATCTTTTTGATAGTCTGGGAAAATTGTATAAAGAATAAAAAAGAATAAAGTTGGACCCTTCCCTTATACTAAATATAAAACTTAAATCAAAATGGATAAAAGCACAAAAGCTAGAATTATAAAATTCTTATAAGGAAACAGGGGAATGCTTCATGAAAATGCAGTTAGCAATTATTTCTTGAGTATGAAAACCAAAGACACAAAATATTGTAATAAAAGTAAAATTCTGTAACAAGAGGTATGTGAATGTGGTTTCACCTCTCAAAATATCTTCTTGTACTGCACTTATATTTCCTGTCATGATATGAGCTGACACAATATGTATGTGATGAGAAGAAGAGAGGTAAAAGATAGCCTTTGTGATGTAATGTTAGACTATGGGTTAGGGGTTACTTGAACATAAGTACGGTGATACTGCAACAGCTGATTTGCTGGTTGACATGGATGTTAAGTGAATAAAGGACAAAGAAAAATACACTACTCTACATCAAAGTGAAAACTTTTTGTGTCTCAAAGAGCACTATCAAAGAATACAAAGGAAATCCACAAGAGAAAATGTGCATAAAGCATGTACCTGATAAATGATTAGTATCCAGAATATATTTAAAAATTTTTATACCTCTACAAAGCAACAAATAGAACTCAAATGTGGGTAGAGTACTTTTTTATGGACTCTGTGTCCCTTCAAATTTCAAATCTTCAAGCCCTATTCCCTAATGTGACAATATATTTGGAAGTGAGATCTTTACAGTTGCAATGAAGTTTAAGTAAGATCTTCAGTTGTCGTGATTCAACAGGATTATTGAGTTTTTCAGAGACACCAGAGGCTCATCAAGAAGAGAGCCCTCACCCAAAACTGAACACTGTCTGAAGGTTGACTTTAGACTTTTCAAACTCCAGAACTATGAGAAAATAAAGTGATTGCGTAAGTTACCCAGCCTGTAGTATTTTGTTATGGTTGCCTGGAAAAACTAGCATACACTTGAGCAGACATTATAACAAAGACATACAAAAGGTCAATATGTACCACAAAAGATGTTCAACATCACAGTCAGTAGAGTCATGCAAATCAAACACAATGGAATACTACTTCAACTCCATTAGCATTGCTGCTATTTAAATTTTTTAAAAGAATTTTTTGAAATATTGCTCAGGATATAAAGAAAACAGAACCCTTGAACATTGTGGTGGAAATCTAGAATATAGACACTAAGGAAATAACAAGATTTCTCATAAAATTAAAAACAGGGGAAGTCTTACCCTAATGAAAGATGGTGATCTGTCTGGCTATGGAATCAACCAAAAGCAGAAACTTTCTCAACCATGGATGTTGGATTTGCTGAAGCAATCTGGCCTGGTTCTGAAGAGTTTTCCCAGACACTAGTTCAGGGGTCTCTTGTGAGGACATGGCAGCAAGTGCAGTTGACTAAGGAAAAAAGTGAGGGAAGGCAGGTGGGTCTTCAAACTTCTGAAGTTTAGCTCTCAGTCCCTTAAATAAGTATAAACTTTTGTCACTGTTTAATAAACATGAAGAGTCTCAAAAACCTGATGCTAAGGAAGACCCTGTGGAATGCAGTCTGCGTGGAGCCCTTGAGATATGTGAGATGAACTTTTTCCTTTGCACCTACCTATGGCTACCAGATTTGTGGATTTTGTTGGCCTAGATGTTGCACTGATGAAAATGGTCTTTGTCCTGCACATAGAAAGCCACATCCAGAAGATCCAGAAGTTTGTAAACCACTCTCACAGGAAGAACTGCAAAGGATAAAAAATGAGAACAAAATGAGAGAAAACAGAAAAATTACCTTCCACTATGTTTTTTTTTTTTAATGTGCCCTGCAAACAAACCTCAACATTTTTGTAAGTCTGTTCCAGTACCTAACTGACCCAGAGGTTTTAAAACAACCAGAATAATTTGGGAAGTTCGGTAAAGCACATAAATTTTGTCATCAATAATAGCACATCATATGCAGGCTCACAGGGTCCTAGTGCCAATGCTTATATCTGACCTATACCTGGTCAGAAAATATTTTAAGAGCTATACAGTGTGTCAACAATGTGATGGTAGGTGGCAGAACTCTTCTTAAGACATCTGTAGGTACAAAAATACTGCAGTTACTTCTTACAGAATATACAGTGTCCAAAACCTGACTGCATGTATCCACATGAATTGGGAGATGAGGCAGGAAAGTCCACAAAAGAGGAAATTCTCATGGGTAAATACCAATAATATGAACAGAAATTATTTCAAGAATTGTATGAGTTAATTACAATTTTATTTAATTATCTATGGGTTCAGTCAATAAAAATAAGAACCAAGTGACACCACTGCAGAGCCCCATTGATATACCTTCAGATTCTCTCAGTATAGGAAATTGTGGTAATTCTCAGCAGAATCTAACAGTGATACACCTTCACCACCACCTGGTTTAACAAAACCCAATCCAGGCATCCCCACAAGTTCATCCAATCACAGTACAAGGTCCCCATTTGAAGAGGCAGTAACAGAGTCACAATCATTATTCTCTTGACAATTTTTGCCATTCCAACCCTATCCCAAGTAGGCCTCCTCCTTTTCCAAGTTCCCCATGGACATCTCGTGATTAGCCTATGGCACCAGAGTCACAGAGTCTCTTCACATCAGAAAAAAATCCCAGTACCATCCTCTACAGATTGGCAAGCAGCATTTGGCTTTGGTTCTAATAAACAACCAGAGGATGACTCGGGGTTTAATCCTTTTGATGTTACTCAAAAAGCCTTAGCAGACCTGAGTGAACAGGAATTGTTCATCCAAGACAAACTTTCCCTTTCACCCACATCTCTTCAGAACTCCTCTTCAAATACAATACCTGCCAAAGCTCTAGGCTTTGGATTCCTAAATCTGCTGCATGGACAAACTCTTAATTGTACATTTCCAGTCATGCCACAAAGGTTCCCTCATTTGCAGAAGCACTGGGCAATTTACAATTCCTTCAGTTTTACAGGCCAGGCAGCCTACTATTCTTGGATGGCCTTTCCATGCAACAGCATCATGCCCTTGAAACACACAGCAAACCCCACCTCAAATAGTACTTCCTTGGACTTGAATCTCCCACCACAGCACAACACATGTCTGGGAGGGATCCCAATAGCAGGTAGGTTCACTTAAAGCCTCTGAAGATTCTTAACTAACTCATGCTTCTCTTTGTTGAGGGAGAGGACTGTTGAATAACAGAAGGTACTTATTACTCATGGAAATTTATGTAAAAAAGTCTTTATCATAATTAAAATATTTTCACTTAGGTGGCTTGTAATATTGTGCATTGTAAGGGAGGTGGAGTATTATACCAAGTCACTGTTTGGAAGCATTTTGCTTAATAGGGTAACTACCAAGCTTTAATATGGTATATATGTGTATAAAGAAAAATAAATATATGAACACTGAATCTAAGATTCTGTAAAATCCAACACCATAGTCAAAAAATTTTATTTTACATTATAAAAGTAAAGTGGTTAAAAAATTTTTTAAAGTGATAATGAGAACAGGAGGGATTAAAGTTACTGTAACTTGTAGGGAATTTACTTATTTTGTTCACCAACATGATGCTATAAATAAAGTTTGAGACTATTTGAGAGATCTGATTATTAATGTTTTGTAACATGTTCAGACATGCATTGTGTGGAAAAGAAATTATTCAAGTAGACACATTTACCTTTTTAGTCTTGTTTTTAGTTCCAGGGGAAATATGTATAAGAACACAAGTTTAATACCAGAATATTTATGATTTTGTTCTTCTACCCTTGAAGGTTTCAGAACATTTGTGTCTAAGATTCTTTGTAACATTTATTAGAGGTGGCGTTTTCTAAGGAAGTCATTCTTCTTATTAGTGTTCTCATTTAATTTGGGTTTTTGTGATGATGTGTAAAAGAGAGTTTGTTCCTCTACTGATTCTCTCAAGAAGAATAAAATAATGCCACACTCTGATACATAATTTATATAATTAAAATTTATCTCTTGACCTTTAAGGTATGGCACAACACAAGTGTTTTCATATTAGAATACTTTAACATTAAGACATTCATTCTTTAATTTTAGCAAGATAGATAAATTTACAGAGCTCCCTCTAATTCTTTGGCTATATTCCCTTCAGAACAATAACATTTCATGATCTAGACAAATATCTAGGCCTTAGTTTGTGGCTGTGGATAAGGGAAGTTAATTTACAATTTACAAAAGTTTAAGAGCACCTGATGTCATGATTTAGACATTGATGAGATTTCTGATATTAGCTCATTTAATTATGGTAGATAGTAGGTAATCCAGAGCAAAATTTTTCAGTCCTCTTTTATGTAATACTTGTTTATGAAACAGTAAGTGTTCAATTTCTGTACTTTTCTTCCATTCAAGACAGCCTATTAGAATGCAATTATGTTTTCTTTTGCTTTGTTTTAATCATTTAGAAAGGTGTCATTTTAATTATTAGTTAATAGTGTAATTGGTTATAACTTTAAAAACTAAAGTGCCCATAAATACTTTAAAATAAATATTAGCCCAATTACAATTACTATTTCAAGTGGGGATACAAAAGAAGTATAAAAATATGAATACTATTTCTAAGCAGTGTAGAGTAATACTTGAAGAGATAAAGTTATGTATGAAAATAGTAACCATATGTATGGTACTGGAATCTGAGAGACATCAAGGTAGACTTTGCTCATTGAAGAGACTTCATTGAAGATGTAGGAATTGATCTGTACTACACTGTCTTGAATTTGGGTTAGTGGCAGGGGAAAAGACCTTTCATGTTGATGGAAAACTCCAGAGTAAAGGCACAGAGGCAGGCATTAGTGTGTCATTATATTAAGAAGCATTTGAATTGCCTTTTATAACAGGAAGTGCTTCTTAAACCATAGTAATACAATGGTTGAGAAGATGAGACTCTCTGACAGCAAGGCACAATAGTGTGGGCTTGACAGGGAACTCTAGTCTTGGCTGCCTTTGTGATGTACTTTCATTTGACTTTCTACATGTCCATCTTCAATAAATTATGTTCTTCCAATTTCTTAGTTATCAAATTGCCCATTAGTATCTAAGATCAAATTTAATCCAAGTATTTCAAGTAAGAAGATATTTTGGAATGCCACACTGGTAATGAGAAACCACTGATGAGTGAGTATAGTTGGCCTATGTTAGTTGTTAGAAATCTTCAGCTGAATTAGATACTTTAATGTTAAAATGTGGCATTAAGTGATAGTTCTGTCTCTGTGTTTTTTTCCTTTCACTGTATACTCAAGCATAGAACACTAAAAACTTATTTTTCAGAGATGCTAAAAATAAATGGCCAACTTTAAAACAATTTAAATACATAATAACCATATGATTCAGCAATTTCACTTCAGGATATATACCCAAAAGTCATAAAATCAGGAACACGAATATATATGTACACTGATGTTCACATCAGCATTATTCCCAATGGCTAAATGGTTTCAACTATCAATCAATGGATGAATAAATCAACAAAATGTGGTACAAATATATAATGGTTGCTATTCAGTCTTTAAAAGGAAGGCAATTCTGATTCATGTCACAATATAGATGAAGCTTGAGGATTTTAAGCCAAATGAAATAAACGAATCACAAAACAGATACTCTATTGTTTGTACTTATATTCAAGTATTTACAGTAGCAAAGTTCATAGAACATGTGAACAGTGGTTGCCAGGAACTAGTGGGGGGTGAAGAATGGGAAATTAGAGTTTAATGAATACAGAGTTTTGGGTAAAAAAGTTCTGAAAATGAATGGTGGCAAGAGTTGCAAAATACGATAAATTACTTACATGCCACAGAAATATAACTTTAAAATACATAATAAAGTGAAACAAGAATTTCAGAAAATAAACAAACAATTCATTAAAAATAATTAAATCCAAAGCCTTCTCAAAAGAAATTTCCCAACAGACAAAACAGAATATTCATTAAGATATTGTAACATTTTTTAAAAAGTTATTTTAAATTACTACCATGTACCACCCATGCACCTCAAAAAATAAACAGAAATAAGAGTTTTTGTTGCAACTCTGACATAATAAATTTGTAAGCCTTGTTTGTGTGTGTGAGATAGAGAGCATGCATATGCGCTAGGAATGAAATCTAAGGCCTTACACATCCTAAGCATGCTCTCTACAACTAGGCTACATCAATAAAACTGTAAGCTTTAAAAAAATCTTTAAAATAAACAAAACTGATGGTGTGGGGATATAGCTCAGTACTTGCTCAGCATAAACCTGGCCCCAGATTCACTGCTCAGCACTGGAAAAAAAACTTAGCAAATCTTCATGAAAGTAAGCATCCATTCAGATATATTCAAAGAAGACTATTAAATGGCAACAACAATTAGAAGGAAAAGCAAAATCCTTGAAATTTATCTTTGCATTTGGTTAGCATCAATCATTAAGCCAAATGTGATTTAAGCCTATGCATGCTTTACATAATGTTTGAGCAATTTCTACTGTAGAGAATTATTTATACATAAATGATAAGAAAAAGATGAGTCAGTGGCACATGCCTTGATACCAGCAATTCCAATAGCTGAGGCAAGAGGATCACAAGTTCAAAGCCAATCCAAACATCTCATGAGACTCCATCTCAAAAGAAAAACTAGAAAGGGTTTGTTATGTAGGAGAGCATCCCTGTTCCAAATACCCAGTATTGCAAAGACATAAAAAAATAAAGCTCTGTGGGGTAGGGTGGCCTGCAAACCCAGGAGCTTGGGAGGGAAAAGGATGGCAAGTTAACAGTTGGCTTAGGCATCTTAACAAAGCCCTAAGCAACTTAGCTAGACTCTGCTGTCTCAAAATAAAGGAATTAAAGACCAGGGATGTGTCATAGTGGTTGAGTGCCCCTGAGTCCAATACCTGATACAAAGAAACCTTATCCATGATAGGTCTACACTATTCTTCCCATGGTTTCCTTTGCCTAAGATTCTCTTCTAACCTTTCAAAAAGTTTAAATATTTTTTTTAAAAAGGATAAATATCAACCATATCATTTTTGTTATGTAGGTGCAAAATCTACGTACCCAACAACTATAGCACAACATTTAAATAGTCTACATATCAGTAATCTTTCAGGTACAAAAACTGAATGTGCAAATTTAGCAAGACACTGTTATTAAAATTCCACATCCAGTTGGATACTGTGGCCCATGCCTGTAATCCCAGAGGCTTGGGAAGCTGAAGCAATAGAAAGCAGAGTTCAAAGCCAGCCTTAGCAACTCAGCAAGGCCCTATAATGAAGCCCCCTATCAAAAATTTAAAAAAAGACCTCTCATGCATCAGGCTACTGAACTCTGGGAGGTTTCATTACTATATGACTGTTATACTATAGATTTTCTTTTTTATCCTTATTGAAAAAATTTAAGTTTTTATTTCTTTATTTTTCTTGCTCTCTTTTCCTTTTGTTTACCTGTTCCCTCAGAGTCTCTTTCTCCCATTTTTGCATGCTAACATCCAATTTCTTTTGATTACACTCTCACCCTTTCTATTATCTAGAACTTCTGTATATTCTTTTCTTTTCCCATTAACAGCCACATTCTACATCCCTCTGCATCCTCTTTGTCCTCCATTTGAAACTGCAGAACTTATTGCAAATCTGTTCATTTTACTGAAGATAATATTTGAACTCATTTTGTTTATTATGAATTTTGTTATTGTCCTCATAGGGGATATTTGGTCTAGGATTGCAGCATAGTGTCTGAATTGGGCACTGCTAATATTGATCTCCCCTTAAAGAAAGTGTTTTGGAAACCAATAGGGCCACTATAAGCCTATAGGGGGAAATCTGTAATATCCCAGATCTGCACTGATAGAGGGGAAGATACATGAACAACATGAAAAACAAGGGAAGAAAATAATCCAAACAAATCTAGATTCTATATTCATAGAATCCAATGACAGTATGTTAGAAGAAATGTCAGAAAAGGACTTCAGATAATACATGATTACCCAGAAGTACCTCTTAAGGAAAAAGAAAAGTTCAAGACAACAGAACTTGGTTCCTTTGTGATCTCCCAACGCTGAGGCACAGGATGGCCTAAAGTGACATCTTTGAGTCATCACCAAAACCAGTCTGTCAGCACTGGAAGGCTGTCCCTGTCTCTCTCCACCCATGTCTCTATTCCCAGGTAACCAAGAGGACGTGACCAGAGACCTTCTCACCTCCCATCTTGCTCTTTAAGAATCCAGGAGCCTAAGCAGCAACCCACTTGAAACTTAGAAGGAGCTACCACTGGGGAGAGTGGTCAGGATCTTCTTCAGCTACTAGGTAAGCTTTCTTCAAACTACTGTAGGTTGCTCCTCAATATCTATAAGGGATGGGTTTTTGAACCCTTCAAAGATACCAGAATCCTAGGATGGTCAGGCTCCTAAGATAAAATGGTATGTAGTATTGATGTATAACCTGGGCCCATCCACCCGTACACTTCCAGTTATTTCTAGATTACTCATTAACCTCATACAATGTAAATGATACATAAACAACTGTTATACTATCTTATGTGGGGAATAATGACAATAACAGGAAACTACATGTTGAGTACAGAAGCAATTTTTTTCTGAATACTTTTGATACGCAGTTGATTGACTCTGCAGAAACTGAACCCCAGATACCCAGGCTGAAGACACATACCGCCTCCCACTATGCAGACATGCTCCTGCACACCACTTCACAATCACGTCTCCTCTGCTTCAACATCCTGCACACTAGCCCATGAACTCCAGCTCCTGACCCTCCCACGACCATAGAGCTCCTTCCTTTTTCCCTCTTTTCCTGTTTCTCTCATTTGCCTCCAGTCCATGCCACAGATCCTGCTAGCAATGGGAAAACCCTGCACTTAGGCTGCTACAAGCAAATCCAAAACTACTTTGAAGATCAGAAATCCAAACTCAGGTCTGTAAAGGCATGACTGTTATTATCTCTACAAAAGGTCTGGCGAGTTTCTCAGAGCCTTTTAACCTTCAGCCATGTTCCATGGAGGACTCCTCTCCTGGCTGTGCCTCTAAGTCCTCTTTTGGGAATCAGAAAAGTCCACCTAAGCCTTCAATCTACAGCAACAGGAATCAAATGACTACATAAGCAAATCCATTCTTGGAATGATTCTAAGCAGATAATTCAAAATCCTGCAGTTCATGTCAATGTTATTTTTGCTTCCTGGAAAACAGGCAGAGACAACAAGGTGTTTAGTGCTCCAGGTCATGGTGAAGAATACAGCGAGTGTTTCAACAACACAGCAATACCACTGAGAACCAGCTATGTCTCACATGGGAACTCATAAGTCCTGCCATGGCCTCGACTTCTCAAAAGCAGAACAGGACCATGACTAACCAAGACCACCAGGCACACAGAACCAGGATCAAAGCCTCCTTGTCCTTCCAGGGCCCCCAGAGAGTTTGTCACGGTTTAGGGTCAATTCAGCAGGGTTTGGGTCCTTTCATCAATCCTGCTCCTCTCCACCTTCTTCTCCTGGCCCCAAACTGAGTGGGGATTACCTCCTGGTATTCGGCCCTCCTGCTTCCATGTACAGTGTCCTTAACTCTACTCACGGGACAACCATTATATATGATTCTAAAACGCAGGCAGACGTACAATGGAGTCTTGTCCAGTCTTCACAGGGAAGGAAATTCTGACATATACAGCAACATGGATGAAACTTTAAGACTGTGCCAAGTGAACCGAGCCAGTCACAGGATAAGGCAGTATGAGTCCACCATATGAGGTTCCCCGCCAAATGAAGAGGCAGGAAGTGCAATGGCAACTCCAAGGGACTTTGCCAGGGAGCAGAGACTTTAATGGGTGCAGAGATTCAGTTTGAGAACTTGAGGAGTGTTCTGGAGATGGATGGTGGTGATGCCCATATGTCACTGTGAAAGTACTTTATGCAACTAACTAAAAATAATTAGGATAGTAAATTTTGTATTGTACCGTTAAGAAGAAAAATTTGTGTTGAAAGCAAAAAACACAACCTCTATCTTGAAGTTGTCTGATTGCTCATTGTTCATGAGCAGGCCTGTGCCATGCCTTTTCACAAAGGACCCAAGAAATCTTAATTGTGACTACACATGCTCCTCAACTGACAACCGGGTTGCATCCTAATAAACTCATCGTGAGATTGAGATTGCTATCAAAAAAGCCCGCATTTAATACCGAATCCACCAAGTATCATAGCTTAGCCTCCTGGGCAGGGATCCTTTGTCAATGCTCAGCACACAATCAAGTATGAGGGCAAGTCAACGACATGCAAGATGCCTAAGTAATGCCTGCACAAGTACAAGTATCTCAGTCAACAGCACAATCGCCACACCAGAACATACCCATGCCTCCCATCCTCACTCCCCACAAGAGAACCCTGGAAAGAACAATTCACTACTCAGGACCATCTGAGGGCAGGACGATGGTAGAAATCAAGCCACTGGCAAACCTAACCTGTGTCGGCCCAAGGAAAACTTCCTCAGCACCCGGCAGCCCAGTGATGCAGTCTCTTGGTGCAGACATGCAACATGGGGTGGAGACTGGCTAAGTCGGACACAGCCCTTGCACTTTGCCCCTGGCTACTATCACACATGCACACACCTGGGAAAACCCTGTTAATCAGACAACAAGACCGTAAAGGAAAAGGCCACTTCATACCAACAACATGTTAGTGTCCTGAAACACACTCCTCAGAAGACTGGTTCACTCACGCTCACAGCTCAGTGTGCTTCTGATCACTAAGAAAGAGACAGACATGTGGAAGAGAGCACAGAGCTCCTGAAAGCAGGTGAGGCTCCCTGGGTGTTACCTGCAGGCTCGACAACAAGCAGATGCTCCGCATGCTCAGACCTCAGGGTTTGGAACATTCCAACGGGAACAAGACTCACCAGTGGCTATGGCCTAGTGAACGCTGCATCCATCCAGGAACTCTCCACATGCTATGGGAGAGTACACCTGTGAGCCGGGAACTTGAAGCAGAACTCGAAAGGGAGCGACCTCAGTGTTGGAATCCAGCACTGCCTCCAGAGCACCCACTGTGCCACCTACAAGGCAAAAGAGAAGCAAACATACCTGTGAGCTCAGGGACGGGCAGACATGCAGCCAGCGTGCAGTTGTCACTCCCACATGCGGAGGCAGCATGGTCACTGGTGAGAGCCCAGGCACAGCTCTGACACCCCATAGAGTCAGAGCTCCATGGGGTCCAGAGCTCTAGCTTCCTCACACCCATTTCCCCAGCATCTGTTGTTGGAGCCAGACTGCCCGATTTGAACCCCAGTTCTACCACTTTCAAGCTGTGTGGCCTTAGGAAAGTTACCTGATGTCTCTGTGCCCTGGTCTCTTTGGAAGATAAACCAAACACCATATGCCTCCAAAGGTAATTATGGAAATTAAGTCATCTTTCAAAGTACCTAGACTATTGCCAGACCCTTCAAGCACCAGGTAAGTGTTGCCTGTTAGGATCCTCATCATATCCACATCTCACATGGAAGAATAATCCCTTTCTACTCCAGAAAGGTACCCTGAGAAATATGACAACACATCCAAGACCCCACAGGACAGAAGGCACACGTAGCAGGTGAAGGATTGGCATTCTTCTGTGATGAATGGCATCCCGAATCACTGGCAGGTGAACAAACCCACTCCCTCCTCCCTGGAGGAGCTGAAGCCCTACACCTTCCTTTGCCCATGCTCCTTCACTACTAGGTCCCGAGAGGACCCTGAGTGGCCCGAGGAGTTTATTTTGGTTTAAGACCCCAATGTTAAAGGAAGTTGAATCATTAAGGAGTATGTCATTGACCTGCCACCCCATCACCCCAGAGTGTGCAGCATGTTTCACACCAGCAGGGACATGTGCCCACACAACAGTACACCCCACAATTCAGAAAGTTAACACTGGGACATTCCTACCCTCTGCTCCTCAGATCCCGCCAGTTTCCAAGTGCCTCACAAACCCGTCCTAAGTGGACAAAAACACATGACTTGCAAATGCATGGGATGTATGCACTTGTTCCTCCTGCCTTGGCAGCGGGGCACAATCTGACACTGGATGGCCCTCATGATAGCAGGCTGGCTGGGGCCTGCAGCTCTCTGCAACTGCCCCACATCACAGAGGACTAGGGCACATCCCCAGGAAAAGATCCAAATTCAAAACTACATATACGGGGCTTCCGGCTGGGGCTCAGTGACACAGGAGCTGCCTGGTATGTGGGAGGCACTGGGTTCGAGCCTCAACACCCTATAAAAGTGAACAAATAAAATAAAAATCTATTAACATCCAAAAAAAATTTTTAAAACAATGCTTGTATGGTTTCTACTGAACACAGGTTGCTTTTGCACCACTGTAGAAACAAAGGCACTAATCCAGCCCACAGGAGTTGAGAACTGCTTGTCTTGTGACTCTACCACATTGGACCTGTTCAGAATCACCCACTGCCTTCAGCCGTCACATCTCCCAACACACCTCTGACTTTCGAGAGCTTGACGGCTTCAAAGATTACTGGCCAGTTCTTCAGCAGCAAATCCCAGTTTTGGCTTGCCTGACGCTGATTAGATTCAGGTTAAAGTCTCTGGCCAGCCTCACAGAAGGAATGCTATGCATCACATCCTCTCAGGTGGACACAATTTCAACTTGTTCCACTCCTGGTGATGTTCACTTGGTCTCTTAAGTTAGTGGCTGCTTGGGCTCTGCACCATCAACTTACTCCTTTTTCCCTTGTAACTCACAAGCCTCCTACAGACAAATAATGAAGTTATGTAAATTTCCCATTCCTCAAACTTCCAATTTATTCACATTTATCAGTATGGTCTCATCTTTCCTGCTTTTCTTCAAAGAGTAAGAATTCATTACAATTATTTACTCAGATGATTTAATTGTCCCAGGTTTGGCAGGTAGGAATCCCTTCAAGCTGGGTTCTGTGTCCTTTGGACATGTACTCATGGTTTTTCATAGTCTCTGCCACAATAAAATATTCTAACATCATCTCATACTTTCCCTGCACCAGCCATGAAATGGGACATTTTTCCCAGAAATTCTCTTTCCTTTCATGAGGATTGCTACACAAAAGCCACCTGGCATTCCAGTGGCTTGGGAGGCTGAGGCAGGAGGATTGTGAGTTCAACGACAGCCTCAGCAACTTAGCGAGGCCCTATGCAACTTAGCACAACAGTGGCTCAAAATAAAAAAAATAAAAAGGGCTGGGGATGTGGTTCAGTGGGTATGTGGCCCTGGGTTCCATCCCTGCTATAAAATAAAAATAAAAAGCTGGTATCTGGAAGCTCATTGGTAACGGGGTCTGTGTGTACACATATGACTCATGTATTTGCACACAGGCATACACATCTCTAATGCAATGTGTGTATGTATACATAATCTACATACAGAGAAACTGAGTTCACACTGATGCCTCCTGCGACCCACTCCCCATGTTCATTCTTACTTCTTTCCTTGTTCACAGCTCTCTTCTCCAACAGAGAAGCCCAGCCTCCACCACCCTTGATAGATTTACTTGCACATCAACCCTCTCTTGCTGACAAACTCCACACCCAAGACACACCCTGCTCACCCTGTGCAACCTCTTCCTAGATGACCGGCACCTACACCACCCTCACCTGCCCTACGGGATGACTTTCCCCAGCAGAAGGAAGGACATGTGTGTTTTTACACCAATTATTCTTTGGCTAGTCCCCTGACCCTTTAAGGGTTTGTTATTTGGTGTCATATAATGGAGTGGGGGACAGGACGGCTGTCCTCTCTGCTAGATGGAGAGCTGACACTTAATACAGAACCCACAGGCAGCTTAGCAGAGCTCAGTGGAAGAAAACAGCAGGCTGGGGTAAGGGCACTTAAGGCTGTGTTTTGAAAAGACCGGTGAAACGTCATGTTTGTCTAGCAAAGATAAAAAATCCTGGTGGAGACACCGAGGAAGACAAGAAAGGAGCCCATCCCAGGAGGTACTTCTTAGACATCTCTGACAGAACCCATGCAGACTTTGTAACAGTAGCCTGGGGAACTCTAGGTGACATGGAATGAAGAGAACAGGGAGGGTGTGCAGCACCTGGACAGCCACAGAGGGGTGCCGAGTTTTGAGGCAGAGTGGGGATTTCTCTCACATGCTTCTGAAAAGGTCAGGAGGTCTGTGTCAACCCGGAACCTTCATTTGGTGAGCAGGTGGGCAGAGCAGCAATCAAAAAGCCACAAGGGGACTTCCAGCTTCAGTTCCAGCATGCAAAGAGCTTGGGAAGCACCCCTCCCATAAATACAAGCAGAGGCCAAGCAGACTGCAAATCACAGGCTTTTCTTGGACTCATCAGAGAACTGAGGTCACAGGTCAAAACATAACCCCCAAAGCTAAAGTGGCACAGGTAATCCAAGGGACACAGCTGGGACCTGCTCCCCCAGTGCTGAGGTCATGAACTGCAGGACACTTGAGTCCTGAGTCTGACTGTGCGGGGGCCTGACTGAAAGAGAGTAAGAAAGCCCTGGTGCTGCGATCTTAAGGAACCCCAAGGCAGCACAGGTGTTCTCACCAGAACCCCACCAGTTCCCACTGAAAGACCCTAGGGACACCTGCCCAGCTCTCTGGACAAGGGAAGAATAAGGCCATGCGGCATCCCAGGGCTCCACCCCAGCTGGGAAAGGGCCTTCTCTGGCTCCTGTGTCCCCTCTGGCTTTCCTGTCCCCACAGGGGTGGGAGGAAGTGGCTAGAAAACACTTGGGAAGGTCACAGGTCAGGGTCACACGTCCACTGATGACTGAGATTGATTGATGATTCTAGGACCCTCCCCCTTGCCAACAGCAAAAGCTCCAGGATAAATGAGAGCACATGACAGCTCAAAGAGCAAGGAGACTGGGAAGTTCTTAACCCAGGGACAGAGGGGAGACCCAACCAGGGACATGGAGGAATGTGAGGCCTCTGGTACCTTCAGCTAGAGGAAACTGCAAAGAGCCAAGTCCCAGCAGAGTAGCAAAACACACACGGAAGATGATTTCCTCACTTGTTAGTATTTATATATATGTATAAATAATAAGTTGTTTATATACCATAATAAGTTTTCTCTATATATGTATAGAAAAACATGCCAGTAGACAAGAAAATACACGTGATTAAAAGATAGGGCTGGGGAGATAGCTCAGTCGTTAGAGTGCTTGCCTTATAAGCACAAGGCCGTGGGTTTGATCCCCAGAACCCAAAAAGAAAAAGATAAAGCATGCATCAAAATGACACACAGATATGACAGATCTTGGTACTTTGAGAGAACTTTTAAAATAAGTGTGATTTATAGGTGAAGGGCTCTAAAGAAAAGGTATAGAGTATGGAAGACTAGGTCATGAAAGCAGACAGATGGAAACTCTAAGAAATGAAAAACAAAACAAATAGAAATAAACAAAAATGAAGATTGGCCCTTCATGGTTCATCAGTAGGTGGGACGGTCAAGAAAACAATCAGTGAACTTGAAGACAGATCAACAGAAACCCCCATACCCTACTGAAAAGCCAAGAGAGAGACAGAGACACAGGAAGGACACAATATCTGACATGCTGGGGATAATTCCCAAAGATACAAGGATCCCAAACTGGAAAAACAGAAGAGAGGAAAGCAATCATGTGAAGCAATAATGATCAAGAATTTTCCAAAATTAATGACACATCCCAGATCACAGATCCAAGAAGTACAGAGAACACCACGCAGAAAATTATTAAAAAAAAGGAAAAATATTTACAAATCTACACTGAGGTATATCGTATTCAAATTGCAGAAAGAAAAAGAAAATCTTTAAAGAAGAGGGGGTGTGACGCAGACAGCCTAGGAAGAACACGATAATTATAGCAGACTTCTCCAGCATGTGATCAAGGGAGTGGACATAAGGTGTTGAAAGAAACAAATCTCAAACCAATAAATCTAAATGAAGTGAGGATTTGTTTTGGGGGGGGTATACTTGGTATTGAACCTAGGGGTGCTCTACCACTGAACCACATCCCCTGTTGTTTTATTGTTTGTTTAGAGACAGGGATTCAACAAATTACTGAGGCTGACCTCAAAGATGTGATCCTACTGCCTCCTTCTACCAAATTGGTAGGATTACCAGCAAGGACCACCGTGCCAGGCTGTGTCCAGTGAAATTATCCTTCAAAATTGAAAAAAAAAAGACTTTCTTGAAAAAGAACAGGAAGTTCCTAACTATCAAATTCCAGCAGACCTAACTATCAAATTCGTCAGAAAAAGACACATAGGTCAGTAGCTCTGAGCTACGTAAAGAGAAGAAGTGTGTCTCAGGAAATGAATGAGAGTAGATTCAAATTTCTTATTTTTCCTATCCCTAAGCAATTGAAAAGAAATGTTTGAAGGGTTAACAAAAAATTTATTGAGTGATTACACTATGTAAATAAGTGAAATGGATGACAATGTCAGAAAAGATAAGACAGGATCTGGGAATACTAGTATTTCTGCATCTCGGCCAAGCATGGTGGTGCAGACCTACAATCCCAGTGGCTCAGGAGGCTGAGGCAGGAGGATCACAAGTTTAAGGCCAGCCTCAGCAACTCTGAGATCTTGTCTCAAAATAAAGTTACAAATGGACTGGGGATATGGCACAGTGCTTAAGCGTCCCTGGGTTCAATCCCAAAAACATGAAAAAAAAAATCTACATTTCATGTGAAACAGCATAATATTTGAAGGTAGACACAGACTAATCTGGAAATTATGTTCCAAACCAGAAATATACACTACAAATTCTTTTCAACCTATTGTTGGCAAGCTAACATAAATGGCATCACCAAGCATTCCAGTGCTAAAGAAGTCAGGAAAAGAGGTTCAAAAGAAAAAGAACAGAACAAGGAATAGAAAACAGTTACCAACCTGGTAGAGATTCATCTAACAATGCCAACAATCACTTTACATGTGAATGGCCTAAATACACCAACCAAAATCACCCAGGGATTTTCAGAATGGATTTAAGAAAAAAAAAAAAAAAAAAAGGAAGAAAAGAAAACCAAGGCCCACAAGGAACCCATGTCACAGTCACACAAAGGAAAAGGAAAGGGGGGGATAGGGATGTAGCTCAGTGGCAGAGTGCTTGCTTAGTATGCCCAACTCCCTGACTTCAATTGTTCACACCACAAAAAATTCCACCAGCAACCAGGATCCACCAACATATAAAAGAAATTATACCTCATGACCAAGTGGGACTTGCTCCAAGTATGCAACAATGGTCCAGCATTCAAAAATTCATCAATATAGAAGTAGGGGGGAAATCACAAAATAATTCCAATTGATAAACAAAGCATTTGACAAAAATGGAACACCCATTCACGATTAAAGGAAAAAAACATAGCAAGCGAGGAATCAAGAACTTATCTAATTTGATAATATCATTTACCTTCTCGCCCCAAAACCCTACAATTAACATCATACTTACGGAGAAACTCAACACTTTCTTGTTGAGTTTACCTTTTTTCTGATAACCAGGAACAAGGTAAAGACAACTTCTCCTATCACTCCTATTCAACATCACACTGAAAGATGCAGCTAATATGCTAAGACGAAAAGAGGAAACAGAAGGTATACAGAGAGAGAAGGAAATAAAACTTCGATCAAAGATGACATGCTTTTCTTTAGAAAAATAAAGGAAAGAATCAAGAAAAATTTAAGGAACTAAGAAGCATAGTACAGCTGCAGGGCTGAATGCTCTGACATGAGGACTGCTTTCCAACACTCCAGCAAAGGCCGGCTGTAACTTGGGCGGGGTGGGGGGGGGGCGCGGAGTAAATACCATTGACAAGCCAGAGAAATGCAGAAGAAAGGAAACAAACCCGAGGCAAGGCCATCCTGACCCCGTGTCTCCCAAGAAATCCCCACCTGCGACTCAGCCCCGGGCTGTATCTAAGGCCGGCCACCCCCCCCCCAGCTCCTTACCGCTGAGGCCGCTGCCCCCCTCCCCGTGCCCGCCGCACCGCCCAAGGATGAAGGAGCCGCTGTTCCACTGGTTCACCCAGAGCTTCAGGGCGTCCTTCATCAGCACCTCCTTGGGCTTGTTTCCCTTTCTTCTGGTGCCCCCCTTCAGGTAGAGGGAGCCAAGGTCACACGTGGCCCAGCTCGCTCAGGAGGAAGCAGCGGCAGCGGCTGCGCGGGAAACGCAGACCTGCGGGTGCCCAGCGCTTGCACTTCCGCAAGCGCAGCAGGAAAAACGCTCCAGGAAAACCTCCCGCAGCCGCGCACCGGCCCCGCCCCGCGCACCCCGCGCAGCGCGCCCGGCCGCCCAGGCAGCGTCCGCAGCACCCCGGAGCCCCTCTCAGCCCCGCCCACTGCACAGGCGCATCCCGGATTTCCGGGTCCCAACCCCGGGCTGGGAACGACAGGTGCTGCAGGGAGCGAGACACTAGGCCCGGCCCACCCCCGCTACCCGCTTACCGGTGAGGTGACCGATTCCCTCGCCCTGCCGGCGGCGCAGCAGTAGCAAGAAGTACCCGCTGCTCTTCTGGGCCACCCAGAGCTTCAGGGTTCTTCACCAGCACCTCCTCCGGCTTGAGCCACATCAGGGGCGATCCGGCTGCACTGTGGGGAGCCGCTTCACATCCCCCAGCCATCAACGGCACCAGGCCCAGTTGGCTCGGCAGGACGCGGTGGCAGCGGTAGGGCGAGAACCGCACACTCGCAGGTGCCCAGCGCTGGCACTTCCAGGAGCGCAGTGGGAGGAGCTGCACCGCACACACCGCGCAGCCTGCGCGCAGCCCCGCCCCCGTCCCGCCCAGCCTCGCTGCGGCCGGACCCCAGGCCGCCCCCACCCAGCCGACTCTCGCTGCGCCTTGGGGGGGGCGGGTGTCTGCATCCCAGCGACCCTACTCAAGGTTCCCAAATGGAGGAAGGAGGTCCCATCCCGCTGCCACGTCCCCTCCCTCCCGTGCCGCACAGATCGCAGGGAGCTCCTGGGCAGCTGTGAGGCTCCAACCCCCGGGTGGCAGCTCCTGGGAAAGAGCTCAGGTTGGCGGGAGCCGCCCCAACACGCCTCATTCCAAGAGGTGGAGGAAGGACCTGGGGAAGAGACCTCTTGCTCTCCAAGCTGCAGGTTGACCAGCCCACAGCCCTTTATCTCAGGAAGGACAGATGCACTAATGCAAACCAGTAAAGCAAGTGTGTTTGGGTTTTTAAGAACATTTTGGAGATCTCCCAAAAATAGCATGAAAAATAAAAACAATTATGTTAGGACTTGTTAGCACACTTTCTTAAAGATTTATTTTAATTCACACATCATACTTTTCCATATTTATGGGGCACTGAATGAGATTCCACTACATTTATACGATGGGTAATGAGCCTATCAGGATAACTTGCATACCCATCACCTCAAACATCATTTCTTTGAAGGTACATTTGGGAAGCTCTCCCAAGTGAACCACCTGAGCTGCAGGAAAGGCGCTCATGAACATCAACTCATATTCCTGAATGTGCTTCTGATGCAATCCATACACATTCACCCATACTTTCAATATTATTCAGTTTTATCTGTCAAATATTCAATAGGAAAGATGCATGGAAAGACAGAAATTTGAAAATTAGTTGGGAGGGGATGGGAAGAGGAGCATGGGGTAGTACAGCCTACTACTCTCTTCCCACCCTGCGGTGTCCTGCCCATGTCTCCCATTACTCAAGTCTGACAGAAGCTCATGGGAGGTCAGGATGCTCCAGGATGCAGTTTTCAGAGGTCAGCCTTCCAGCACAGAGCAAGGTGGAGAGTGTTGGAGAGGGTAGCTGGAGCAGGGGATGGAGAGCATCCAACACAGGTGCTGAGAGCTTCCTGTTGTCACTCCTTTGTGAGGGCTCACCACCCCTTGATGGTATAATTGCATTTTGTCCCCCAAAATTCATGTGTGGAAGTCCTCAACCCCAGTTCCTCTGAATGTGACCTAATGGAAATAGAGTCATTGCAGATGTAATTAGTTGAAAATGAGGTTATTAGGGTGGGTTTTAGTTCCATATGATAGGGGTTCTTACAAAAAGGGGACATTTGAACAGCGAGACCTACAGGGAGAATACCACGTGCAGATTGGAGATATGGCCAAGAGGTGCCAGAAGCTAAGAGAAAGGCCTGGAGCAGTTCTTGCCTAGCACCCTCACAAGGAACCAACCTGGGTCTTAGACGTTCAGCCTGTTCCAATGCTGCTTCTGTGTTGAAACCTCCTGGTTTGTGGGACGTTGATAGGGCTGTCCTAGCAAAAGAATACAGATGCTTCCTGAATCCTGCTCACAGCTGTTCAGGAGCACATCAGTTCCAACATTCAGAGAAAGATTCTGTTTGCTGCCTGGCGCTGGCTGATAGCAAGAGGGACCACGGTTCCTGAATGTGGTGTTCTGGCTGGGTTTTCCACGTGTCTGTGCCGGTGTAGGGAACAGAAGGAATGCTAGTAGCCCATGCCATTTCACAGCAGCAGGAGGACCCTGTTAGCACTGATGGCAGGAGGAGCAGTGGATGGAGGACGAGGCCTCAGGGTCCCTGCTGCTGTTCAGCGTGATTTCTGTGGCAACAGTGAACAACACATAAGATCGTGGAGTTAGATGGCTGTTCCCGTGCGCCGTGGAAGTGTTAAAGAGAAACAAGTGAACATGAACTATTAATTCTCATGTGAAGCTCACCAAATGGCAAAATTCAAAGAATCGCTTGTCTTCATAATCGCAGGACACACAAGATCTTCTTCAGATCCTACATAAAATCGTTGCAAGGGGGACATGCTGAACCTCATCAGTTCCTCTGCAAAATGGGGACCCTGATGGGGAAGAAGTAGGACTTTAGATTTGTGAAGAGACCATTTGGTCAGATGCAGACAAAGCTGGACTGCCAAATCTCAGCTTTCTTTGCCTACAAGGTAGCTTCTCCATGCCACTGGAGGAAATTTCCCTTTATTACAGGAGTCCCTCATGCGACTTCACCAGGGACTTTGCGTGAATGCCTGTTCTCCAGATCTTCCCCAGATGCACCTCACTGACTCCAGGAGCAGCATAAGAGAACTCCCAGCAGAGTCCAGCAGCAGGATTGAAGGTAGCCAGGGAATGGGGAAGTAGAAATAGATCATATCCTGAGCCACTTGGATCTTGTCCACAGAGATATGTTGGGAATCAGCTGAGGATTAGGTAGGGGAGTGAATTCTAGAGTGTTCCACCAAGAAGGGTGAAGTGTAAGATTGGATTTAGTGATATTTACAAATATGCATACACTCACCTGGGATCCATGATTTAATATATTACATATTGGAGTGGTAAAAATATTTTGGAAAATGTGATATGAATATACTGTGAGTACAATGAAAACCACTCAACACTTTAAACGCTACTTGGAGAAAGCTGATAGTTTTGAAAATATTTATTGTCCATAGCAATACCTTGGGCCCATATAGATACCCCAGATATGATTAGAAGATTGATATTCTTGAATTATTATGATTGCATATGTAAAATTTATGTACATTATAAAACAATGTTATAGAAATGAAATAACTATTATAATAAATTTCTTCTAATATTCATATTTATGCTTATATATCTATTTTTCATATTCTCCTTTGAATTCATCTGAACATATTACTGGTTTTCTTATCAATGAAGAACTTGAGAAAACCTCTCACCCATTTAGTTTCTTTGTTTTTTTTTTTTTTGTTTGTTTTTTTTTTCGGTGCTTACAAGGCAAGCACTCTACTGACTGAGCTATCTCCCCAGCCCCCCTGTTTGCTTTGTATTTAATGACAGCCATACTTTCAACCGTTTGAAAAGTCACACCTAAACAGTTGTAAGAGACAGAGGGTTAGCAGGATCCTAAAATTTTTTCATTGCAGTTGGCAGATGGAAAAAGGAGAGAGAAGTCTAAAGGAAAGGACCTTCAAAGATACTTTCCCCCTCCTACCCTGGACACAAATGCTCCACTGAACTTATACCCTGTGACAAGAAAAGATGATAGTCCCTCAGCCTGGAGCCCTTGGTGAAGCACATCTGGAGTGGCAGGCATGGTTAGGACACATCTGTCCCTGTGGCCATTTGAGAACCATCACAGGGACAAGGGACACAGCATGCTGACTTTATGGTGATGAGCAGTCAGAAATGAAATCACACCACCATTCAAAAATTCACAACCATGGCACATGCTTGCAATCACATCTATTCAGGAGGCTGAAGCTGGAGTATCGTACATTCAAGGCCAGCCACAGCAACTCAGTGAGACCCTATCTCAAAATAAAAATTAAAAAGTGTTGGGGAATGTAAACCAGTGGTAAAGAACTGGTCTAACATGTGCAAGGGCCTGGGTTCAATCCTCAGCACCAGAGAAGAAAACAAAACAAAACCAGAACTTTATAACCACCATGGGTTTCTGGGACCATGAGCTGGGCTGGTGAGGACTAGCTGAAATGACCATGGGTTTGGTGAGAATCCTCAAAAATCTCTTTTCAGAGGATCTCAAAGGCTCCAAACACAAAGTAATGATAAAGAGATGGAAACGTGCTCCTCATGGTGGCTCCTGCCCGTAATCACAGCGACTCAGGAAGTTCAGGCAGGAGGATCACAAGTTTAAGGCTATCCTTAGCAACATAGTGAGACCCTGTCTCAAAAAAAGAATAAAAAGGGTTGGGGGCTGGGGATATAGTTCAGTTGGTAGAGTGCTTGCCTCCTAAGGACAAGGTACTGGGTTCAATTCCCAGCTGCAATAAAAGATGGTTGAGGATGTGGCTCATCGGCTAAGGGTCTCTGGGTACAATCCTTGTACCAAAAAAGTAAAAAAAAAGAAAGAAAGAAAAAAAAAAGGATGGAAGCATTTATCACCTCAATTTGATCCATACCTACCATATGCCTGTATTAAAATATCATATCCCATAAACATGAAAAATTATTACTTGTTCATTAAAATTGATTTTAAATGATTTAAAATTGATTTAAGGAGATTTGACCATTATAAACTGTGTACGTGCATCAAATTATAATACTCTACAATATACATTTGTACAGTGAAAATATGTTTTCAAATAAATAAGAAAAACTACTAATTATGAAAATGAAGGGGAAAAGTGTGTTTCTCATAGAAAGGAGGTACAGCACACTACAATGCTATCTTTGTGATGTTGCTTGTACTCAATAGTGGCACTCGGTTGGGACCCCTCTTCTAGACCCTCAGCCCTGGCTCAGGTCACCAACATTAGCCGGGCCTGCCCATTTCAGTCCCCTCCTTACATCATCTCCTGTCCCTTTCCCTTCTTCACATTGAAAAAGCAGGAAAAATGAAAAGGAGCTAGAAATGGGTGAGAAAAACTGAGTATTCTGAGAATGGTAGACCGAAGGCAAGAAGGAAATTGTAAGACACTTCCAATTTCTGTTCCTAAGTAAAGCTCTTCAGTTCTTACTAAAACTGCCACTTGTCTTATCTGCAGACTTTCAGCTTCCATTCACTTCAAATGAGTTAGTTAGTGAAGTTGTTTTCAGTTTTCCATTGATTTAACTTCTTTTTTTGTTTTGTTTTGTTTTGAGCCAGGGCCTCACTAAATTCTGAGGCTGGCTTTGGACTTGGGATCCTCCTTCGTCAGTCTCCCAATTTGTTGGGATTACGGGTGTGCACCACTGGGTCCAGCTTGATTTAACATTTTTAAAATTTACAGTAATGTATGCTTTAGAAAAGACTGATTTTCTTTACAAAACTACTTTCAAAGTCTCCTGTTGGTTTGACTTTTGTTCACATTTCCAGTTTTATTATTTCTCCAAATCCTCACTTTGTGTTTCCCCTTATGTACTAAGTGCTCTGAAGGGAAGCCCAGGTCCCAGCATATGGGTTCTCTTCCTGTCCCTGTAGAGTCATGTGCCCCAGGGAAGGCACTTTACCACGAAGTTACCCCTGTATTCTCATATTCTGTCACCATGCCATTCATGCCATGGGCACCAAATCAGTCACAAGCAGCCCAGGAGTGGGCTGACAAGTTTTTCAGGATTAGTAAAGCCAAGAATCATTCACTGAGTGCATTGTACAGGCTGGCACTCTGAGACATTTCTAGGACTGAGAAAAGAATCAATCCTGGTTCCTGGCATCCAATGTTACTAGGGGAATATTCCCCAAAGTCAGAAGAACTATGCACCAAGCACAGTGCTTGTTGTATTTTCAATAGACATCTCATCTTCTTGGTGATAAACTTGGAAGGAAATCAAAATGGGTCCCATTTTATAAATGAGAAAACTCAGGCACCTTAGAAATGTTGAGTTAACTAGCCAATAACTCACATGGGACAGCAGAACAGCATTTGCTGCTGAGCTTCTCTGAGTCCCAAACCAAACTTTTTCCATGGACACATGCTTTAAGTTGATTTCAGTCTATTCATGGAAACAGACTGGAATCACAGTTGCTTCTCTTAGCATTACTTCCAATAAAGTTTAGGGTCACCACCACCACCACCAACAACAACAACAACATCATCTGGAGTCCAACAACATGGACTTGAAAAAGAATGAATTTAAAATTCTGCTTTCCCTGGTCCCCACTTGTGCAACCACAAGCAAGTCTCTGAACCTCCAATCATTTCCGTTTCCTCACTGATATGCGTGTCTCACTGAGACATAGGAGGCTTTAGGAAGTAACCTAGGCCCCACATGTGCTAGTGACTTGTCCTGTGTGCATCTAGTACATAGTAGCTGTTATACTCACCTCTGGGTAATACCAGTGGTAAACCTGGTCATGCCTGTGACATGTCTCCCTCCGGTCGCAATTCTGAAATAACTTTGGGATCATGAGGACTGAAGGACTTGCCCTGGCATCCTCCCAAGACCAGGAAGAGAAAAGCACCCAGGAAAGGAGGACAGTGGGTCATCAATGATGACCTACTGTGCTTTGGATATGAGAGTCCATCAAAATCATTGGGGACATGTAAGATCTGGACAGTAGTTAAGTCCTCATGGTGGATAGCCACAGCATGGTGGGAGCACACATAAGAGGGAGCAATCATACCGTGAGGCAGGCTGGGGATGCAGCTCTGTGGTACAGCACTTGCCTAATGCATGCAAGGTCTGGGTTCCATCCCCAGTCCCACATAACAAATGAAACCCATAGGCTGAGGCACTGAGAAAGGAAACCAGAGGAAGCAGGAGGGACTGAGCTTCCCTTTCAGAATAATGCTCTCTCATAACTAAATTAGGGTACCAGGAGATCTACCTTAATCCCCTACCAGTAGAATCACAAGTGACCTAAGTTCTAAAGGTTAGAGTAATAATATTTCCAGGGTGGATGCCTAAATTTTGAGGAAGAGGGGTTTTTATTTTATAACTGATTTGTGATGGGAAGGGAAGCAGGGATAGAAGGGTGAGAGAGGTCAGATAGATCTTGCTCCTGAGGGCTTTCTGGTTTTCTGTTCTTCAAAGTACTCACCATACTAACACAGCTTACTCTGGGATTCATTTTCTGAGCCCTAACATCCATAATGAAAGACTATATGGGAACTTTTCAAAACAGAAAAGAGAATTATATGGAAGACCCACCTCTTTCCCCACATAGGGACTCTCTGCTGCATCCCAAATGGACCTAACAACAGGCCTTGCTGGGATTCCCCCCTGGGTGGATTACCATTGTGTCATGTTCTTCTATCCAATAACATTCCAACACACCTGTCGATGCTCATTGAACCTAAGGGTAAAAATGGGTTTTTGGATCTTTAGCTGAAGACTTCTGTGTAATACAAAACTTTAAGTAAAATTTGTCATGCATTTCTTTTGTTTCCTGTCTTTTGTTATTGAAATGTCAGTCATGAACCTTATAAAGCATCAGGATGGATCACAACTTCCTGACTCTGTGTAGAATGTGTACGTGATTGACCACTTAGCAGAAGTGGAGAAGCATTATGGTTTGGCTATGAGGTGTCCCCCAAAAGTTCATATGTGAGACAATGCAAGAAATTTCAGAGGAGAAATGATTGGGTTGTAAGAGTCTTAACTCAATCAGTGATTTAATCCCCTGACAGGGATTAGCTGAGTGGTAACTGAAGTGGTAGGGTATGGTTGGAGGAGGTGGGAATTGGGGTGTGGTTTTGGTTATATATTTGTATTTGGCGAGTGGAGTCTCATTCTGCTTGGACTGGTTCTCTGCCATACTCTTCTGACATGATGTTCTACCTCAGCTAGAGTCCTGAGAAATGGAGCTGACCTTGTATGGACTAAGACCTCTGAAACCCTCAAATAAACTTTTCATCCTCTACAATTGATCTAGTCACATCCTTTATTTGCTATAGTGCAAAAGCTGACTAAAACAAGAGGTCTTCCCCAAAAGTTGAAATGAATATACAGCATTTATTATAATAATAATATAATGTTATTATTATGAGTAGTAATAATATAGCTTCTGGAGTTACACTGAGTTTTAACTCTAGTTCTGTTTTCAAGCTTTGTGACTTTAAGCAAGCTACACTACCTCTCTAAATTTAATTGTCCCACTCTGCCTAGATTTTTTCTAATAATTATACTCAATCAAATAATTCACTTAGAGCTCTTAGCACAGAGCCTAGAAAACATTACGTGCTCAAGAAATATTTTTTAAATCAAGTGTGGTGACACACACATGTAATCCCAGCAACTCAGAGGAGTCTGAGGCTTCCGAGTTCCCAGCTGACATGGGTAACTCAGTGAGACCTTGTCTCAGGATAAAAGATAAAAATGACTAGGTCTATAGCTGAGTAGTAGACTTCCCATGGTTCCATCTCTAGGACTACACACAAAAATGTTACATTTTTCATCAAAACCAAGATGCTCTTATCAGATTTTGCTAGTCTCAATAGTATCCCTCTCTTTCCTTTTTCTATTCTCAACTCCATTTTGTTTCTTACCTAACCTCAGAACTGTGTCCTTCCAAATGTGCCTCAATTGGCAGGCCAATCAGAATCACTTGTGATTATTCATCTCAAACACTAAAATGCAGTAGGACTTGGAAGGATGTGTTTCAAGACCTGAAAGAAAATAGCTGTTGACCAAGATTGCTACATTTAGAGAAGCTATCTTCAGATTTGAACATGAAATAAAAACTTCCAAGATAAGCAGAAACTGAAAGATTTCATGAATAATATTGAAGAAATAGTACACACAGAAGAAATCAAAACAAAACTCCAGAGCTCACAAATGGACAAATCTCAATTGAAGGGTAGCTAAACAAATGAGAAACAGGACCAAGTTAAACATAATCAAAATGGCACAAATTAATAAACTTCTCTCTTTAATCATAAATATAAATGTTATCAATCCTTCAGTTAAGAGACATAGGTTGACAAAATGGATTAAAAAATAAGAGCCAACTATATTTTGTTTGCACAAAATCACCTCACAGGCATAAAAATCATAAGGCTCAAAGTGAAAGAATGGAAATTGATAGGCCCATCAAATGGAGTCCCCAACAAGCAGGAATAGCTACTCATGGAGCCTCCAAAGAAGCAGGAATAATGATTCTCATATCCAAAGAGAGGACTTCAAGCCAAAATTAATTACAGGAGACAAAGAAGGTCACTTCATAATGATAAAGGGAACAATCCAACAAGGAGATATAACAATAGTAAATATTTATGCCCCAAAATGTTGGTGTATTTAAACAGCTAAAGCAGACACTATGCAACCTAAATAAGACTCTGACCTCATTATAGTATCGGGTGATTTCAACACAACCCTGCTTTAATAGATATGTCATTCAGAAAGAAACTCAGGAAAGACCACTCAGATTCAAAAATTATAACTCATATGGACTGAACAGACATCTATGGAATATTTTATCCAACAACAGCTGAATTTACTTTCTTCTCAGATGCTCATGGAAACCTCTCCCAAAACAGATATATTTTAGGCTACAAAGTAACTCTTAGTAAATTCAGAAGAACTGATACAATTTCTAGCATTCCATCAGATAATGCAATGAAATTAGAGATCAACACCCCAAAAAACTACAGAAGCTATAAAAACAATGAAGATTGAACAATTCACTTTGAATAATGAATGGGAAATGGAGGAAATCAGTGCAAAAAATTTTAAAATTAGAGTCAAACGGTAATAGTGATAACTTCTAGGACCCAAGGAAGGTGGCTCTAAGAGGAAAATTTTTATCTAGTGCCAACATAAAAAATCTGAAGATCTCAATAACGATCTCAATGTTCAAGGAAAACAACAACAGACCAATTAAAAACCCAGTAGAAGGATGTAAGTAAAATAAGAGCCCCAAATCAATGAAATAGAGAATTTTAAAAATTGTAAAGAAATAAATGAAATACAGAGTTGTTTCTCTGCACAGATGAGCAACCACATTTAAGAAAGAAGAGATGAAAAAGAAGAAATCACCACAGACGTCACAGGGATCCAGAGAATCATTAGCGACTACTTTGAAAATTTATACTCTAGTAAGTGGGAAAACCTAGAAGTAAATACATTTGTAGACATATATAACCTGCCAAAATCCAATGAAGAGGACATAGAAAAACCTAAACAGACCAGTAACTAGCAATGAGATAGAAGCAGTAATAAAAGCCTAACAAAGAAAACCCAGGTCTAGATGGATTTTCTGTTAAATTCTTCCAGGACACATCAAGGAATGAAAACTATAAAACAATGTCCTGATGGAATTAGATGTCAAAATTCTCAATAAAAGACGAGCAAACATATTCAATGACATACGAAGAAGATTGAATATCATGACCAAATTGGTTTCATTCTGAGGATGTAAGGATGGTTTATCATATAAAATATCCAGAAATATATGACAGAGGATTAGTATTCAGAATATATAAATAACTCCAAAATTTACCACCAAATAGCTAAATAAACCAATCAATAAATGGGCAAATGAGCTAAACAGATACTTCTCAAAATTAGAAATACAAATGGCTAACATATATATATGAATGCTCAATATCTTTAGCAATTAATTTGATTAGATTTGATTTGCCATTTGCAAATGAAAACCACACTGAGATTTCATCAAGCGTAGCAACAAAAATAAATGCTGGAGAGGATGTGGGGGAAAGGAACGCTTCTATCCTGTTGATGCAAATGTTAATTAGTATAATTGCTGTGGAAATCAGTGGGATTTACTCAAAAGACTAAGAATGAAACCACTATGTGACCTAGCTAAAGGACCCCTTGGTTATTTATTCTAAGAAATTAAAGTCAGCATACTGTGTCATTACACACATGCCAAGTTTATAGAAGCACAGTTCATGATAGCCAAATCACGGAATAAACTGATGTATCTATCAATGATAAGTAGATAAAGAAAATGTGGTGTATATACACAGTGGAGTTTTATTTAGCAGTAAAGAAGAATGAAATTGTGTCACTGGCAGGAAAATGAATAGAAGTTGAAAGCCTTGTTAAGTAAACCAGACTCAGGGAATAAAGGGTCATATGTTTTGTCTCATATATACAAGTTAGAGAAAAAAAAAGGGGAAATGAAAAACACAGGGGCAGGGGATCTCAAGAGAGAGGAAGGAAGACTACTCGAATAGAAGTCAGGGCCCAGGGGAAGGGATAGGGGAGGGAAAAGGGAAATACCAGGGAGGAATATTGACCAAATTACATTGTTATATCATGTGTATGTAAGAGTATGTAACAATGAATGCCACTAAAATTCATAAATATAATTCACCAATAAAAATAGGGGAAGACAAACTCACAAAGTCGAGGGCAAAAACAAAACTGAGATTACCCTCAACAATAAAGCTGACTCAATGGCCATGCTGGAAACTCATTCCTTTATCATTTTCTAGGCCCACTTTGTGAAACTATCAAGTTGCACAGAATCCTCCATGTCCCCTGCTTTTTAGTTATTAAGACTTTTAAAACTTATGCTATTGAGCCCATGACTGTCTTCTATTTTCAGAGGGAAACTTGCTGCCTCTTTGTAGCCTTTTTATTTCTCACTTGTCAACTCTCCAAACCACGTCCAGTGGGGCGTAGGAAGTCTGATGCAATCCTACTGTCTGTCTGAAGTTGAGGTGGACCTTAGTGGAACTCACTGGAAACTGTCCTATGTACCTCTTTTCCTAAGTGGATCCACTCTTTCTCTTGGGGGGTGTCCCCATTTTCTCTTGCTCTATCCCTTCTAAAACACTTCTTTCTTTCCCTAAGTCTCCTGTTCCCTGGAATCCTCTCAAGCAAGAACATAAGATTCTGGACCAGGAACATCCATGTCTGCTTAGCTCTGGCTCCACCTGCTGGTCTCCTGCGCAACACCAGCTGTGCATGCATGCAAGTTGAGCAGATTCTGGCTGCAAGGGAATATTGTAGAAGTCCCAGGTCAGGAAGAAAGAAGTACACAACACAGGCATAGCAACATGGTGTCAGGTTGTTCCTGCCTAGAGAGCCAAAGACTGCCCAATACTCGGGGCTGAATGAGGGGTGGAATGTGAGGCAGAGGGGATTTGAGTGGCATTTGTCAAGAGTTGAGGGTTTGAGAATTTATCCTATTCACAAGTTAAGCAAGACTGCCATCGTCACTTGGATGCTAGTAGAAGACATCAGATTTTGAGACAAAAAAATTTTTAATTCATAAACATAGCAGCAATCAGGGTAATAGTATATCCCTTCTAGAGACATATGCTTCTCCCAAACTGAACCAGGAGGACATACACAATTTAAACAGATCAATATCAAGCAATGAAATAGAAGAAGCCATTAAAAACCTACCATCCAAGAAAAGCCCAGAACCAGACAGATTCTCAGCCGAGTTCTACAAGACCTTCAAAGGAGAACTCATTCCAATACTTCTCAGAATATTCCAATACTTCTCAGGAAATAGAAAAGGAACTCATTCTATGAAGCTAATATCACCCTCATACCCAAACCAGGAAAAGACACATCAAGGAAAGAAAATTTTAGTCCAATATCCTTGATGAATATAGATGCAAAGATCCTTAACAAAACATTGGTAAACCGTATCCAAAAACATATTAAGAAAATTGTGCACCACGATCAAGTGGGCTTCATCCCTGGAATGCAAGGATGGTTTAACATCCGTAAATCAATAAACATAATCCTTCATGTCAATAGACTTAAGATAAGAATCATATGGTTATTTCAATTGATGAAGAAAAAGTGTTCGACAAAATACAAAACACCTTCATGCTCAAAACACTAGAAAAAATAGGGATAGTAGGAACATACCTGAACATTGTAAAGGCTATTTATGCTAAGCCCATGGCCAAGATCATTCTTAATGGAGAAAAACTGAAACCATTCCCTTTAAAATTGGAAACAAGACAAGGATGCCCTCTTTCACCACTTCTATTCAACATTGTCCTTGAAACTCTAGCCAGAGCAATTAGACAGACTAAAGAAATTAAAGGGATACAAATATGAAAAGAGGAACTTAAGTTGTCAATATTTGCTGATGACATGATTCTATATTTAGAGGATCCAAAAAACTCCTCCAGAAAACTTCTAGACTTCATCAATGAATTCAGCAAAATAGCAGGCTATAAAACAACATGCATAAATCTAAAGCATTTTTATACGCAAGCGACGAAACAGCTGAAAGGGAAATGAAGACAACAACTCCATTTGCAATAGCCTCAAAAAAAAAAAAAAAAAAAAAACTTCGGAATCAATCTAGCCAAAGAGGTAAAAGATCTCTACAATGAAAACTTCAAAACATTGAAGAAAGAAATTGAGGAAGACCTTAGAAGATGGAAAGATCTCCCATGTTCTTGGTTAGGCAGAATTAATATTGTCAAAATGACCATACTACCAAAAGTGCTATACAGATTCAATGCAATTCCAATTAAAATCCCAATGATGTACCTTACAGAAATAGAGAAAGCAATCATGAAATTCATCTGGAAGAATAAGAAAGCCAGAATAGCTAAAGCAATCCTTAGAAGGAAGAATGAAACAGGGGGTATCACAATACCAGAACTTCAACTATACTACAAAGCAATAGTAACAAAAACAGCATGGTATTGGCACCAAAATAGACAGGAAGATCAATGGTACAGAATAGAAGACACAGACACAAACCCAAATAAATACAATTTTCTCATACTAGACAAAGGGACCAAAAATATGCAATGCAGAAAATATAGTCTCTTCAACAAATGGTGCTGGGAAAACTAGAAAACCATATGCAACAGAATGAAACTAAACCCCTATCTCTCACCCTGCATAAAAAACAACTCACAATGGATCAAGGACCTTGAAATCAGACCAGAGACCTGCATCTTATAGAAGAAAAAGTAGGTCCAAATCTTCAACTTGTTGGCTTAGGATCAGACTTCCTTAACAGGACTCCCATAGCACAGGAAATAAAAGCAAGAATCAATAACTGGGATTAATTCAAACTAAATAGCTTTCTCTCAGCAAAGGGAACTATCAGCAATGTGAAGAGAGAGCCTACAGAGTGGGAGAATATTTTTGCCACTAATACTTCAGATAGAGCACTAATTTCCAGACTATATAAAGAACTCAAAAAACTCTACACCAAGAATACAAATAAGCCAATCAACAAATGGGCTAAGGAAATGAACAGATGCTTCACAAAGAAGATGTACAAGCAACCAACAAACATATGAAAAAATGTTCACCATCTTTGTAATAAGAGAAATGCAAATCAAAACTACACTAAGATTCCATCTCACCCCAATTAGAACGGCGATTATCAAGAATACAAGCAACAACAGGTGTTGGAGAGGATGTGGGGAAAAAGGTACACTCATACATTGCTGGTGGGGCTGCAAATTAGTGCAACCACTCTGGAAAGCAGTGTGGAGATTCCTTAGAAAACTTGGAATGGACCTACCATTTGACCCAGCTATCCCACTCCTCAGCCTATGCCCAGAGGACTTAAAATCAGCATACTACAGAGATACAGTCACATCAATGTTCATAGCTGCTCAATTCACACTGTGGAACCAACCTAGATGCCCTTCAATTGATGAATGGATAAAGAAAATGTGGTATATATTTACAATGGAATATTACTCAGCTATAAAGAATAATAAAATTATGGCATTTGCAGGCAAGTGATGAAATTGGAGAATATCATGTTAAGTGAGATAAGCCAATCTGAAAAATCCAAAAGACGAATGATCTCCCTTATAAGCGGATGATGACACATAACGGGGGGTGGAAGGGGCAAGACTGAAGGAAGGAGGGACTATATAGAAGGGAAAAGAGTGGGGGAGGAGTGGCAGGGAAGGAAAAAATATAAGAATGAATCAAACATCATTACCATATGTAAATGAATGATTACACAAATGGTATGCTGTTACTCCATGTACAAACAGAAACAACATGTAACCATTTATTTACAAGAAATATAAATTAAAATGATAAAAAATTTAAAAAAAGAAAAAAAAGAAAATGTGTATAAGAGCAATGAAGTTTTATCCAGCCAAAAAGAAAAATGAAACAATGTCATAGATGAATCTAGAGACCATTATGTAAACAGAAATAAGCCAAACTTAGAAGGTCAAGGCTCATATGTTTTCTCTCATATGTGGAAGCTAAAGAGGAAAAAGGAAAAGAAAGTGTGTGTGTAGCAGGGTGGACTCATGAAAATCAAAGGAAGATCAGCAGAAGAAAGAGATCAATGCGTGGAAGGAGAGTGGAAGGGCAGAGAGAAAGGGAGTGATATTGCTCAAATCACGTTGTTACATTATGTGCATGTTCAAATATGTAACAACAAATGCCCTCATTATGTGTAAATATAATGTGCCAATGAGAGAGTATGCTCAGTTTATGTATGAACTCTCAAAATATATAAATGTTCTCTACTGTCATGTACAACAAATCAGAACACATAAAAAAAAGAGTATATCCCTAAAAGCCAATTCCATGAACAAAGTGAAGCTTAATTCTTTTTTTTTTCTCTTTTTTAATTTGTATCAGGGATTGAACCCAGGGGTACTTAACCACCTATTTTTTATTTACAGATACAGTCTCACTAAGTTGCTCAGGGCCTCACTAACTTGCTAAGGATGTCTATGAACTCATGATCCTCCTGCCTCAGCATCCCAAGTCACTGGGAATAAAGCTGTGCACCACAATGCCTGGTATAAATCTAACTCTTAGTTGTAGTGTGTGTACAAACAGGACCCTGAGGTTTAAAATCCCCAGCTGTTTTGAAAAAGTATTTTTTAGTCATCAATGGACCTTTATTTTATGTATTTATGTGCAGTGATGAGAATCAAACCAAGTGCCTCATGCAAGCTAGGCAAGCACTCTACCACTGAGCCACAACTCCAGCCCACAACTTTTTATATTGGTCATTAAGCATGCCTGCTGTTTTCTTAAGTGAGACATTATCCTTTGAAGTTGCCCATAACACATTCTTTAAAAAAAAAAAAAACTCTAGAACAAATGCAGATTTCTTTTATGAGGTGTAGAATGAAGAGACACATGGAATATTACCTCACAGCAATATATAGGAAATATCCTATAAAATTAGTAAGGTTTGAGTATGTACCCTATTTCCCCTCTTTTCCCTGAGGAAGAGTTTGTTTTACTTACCTTTGACTCTCCCAACAATAGTTAAAGGTAATCTGTGAACTGTGAACACTTCACACACACACTATACACACACACACACACACACACACACACACACACACACATATCTCTACCTCCCTACCTCAAAACTTATTTAATTTAGGCTACACATAAAAAAGTAAGCTAGATAATAGTTGGCTCTGGGAAGGAAAGGCCCAGATCTGTGCTGTATCCTAGAATATTGAACAGTACCTCGCACTTAGAAGGACATCAAAATATATCTGTTCAATGCATATATGAACATAAATACCTGATTTCCCTATAGAGAACTGTGTTCAGTTGGATGCACCATTTAAAAGTGAGATTTCCAATCTGTGAAACTAGAAAAAGGCCTGAAGGCTGACAGTTCAGGAAAATGTCATATGAGAAATAGTTAAGGTACAAATGTTTGTGGCTTCCCAGGTGTTATGGTTTAGCTGGCAAGTTCATGTGTGAGACACTGAAAGTTATGAGAGCCTTAACCTAACTAGTGCATCAATCCACTGATAGGGATTAACTGGCTGGCAACTGTAGGCAGATAGGGTGTGGCTGGAGGAGGTGGCTCCCTCGGAGTTTGCCCTTAGGGTTTATATTCTGTCTTCGTGAGGGGGGTTCTCTCTCTCTCTCTCTCTCTCTCTCTCTCTCTCTCTCTCTCTCTCTCTCTCCTTCCCTCCTCCATATCCTTCTGTGGTGATGTTCTCCACTCTGATGAGTTGTTCAAAAATCAACTCAAATAGTCTATTAATTGCCTCTGTCATCTTGTGGTCTGTGCACCTTGCTCAAGCAGCTGGTCACTAATAGCAAACTCCCACAAAGAGATCATCTCCTTTCAGGTGCAGCCTGAGTAAGGATCAGGATGATCACTTGGCAGTTTCTTAATAAAACCAAACATATACCCATCATTGAAACCAACAATCTCACTCCTAGCTAATTATCCTAGACAAATAAGAACTTAGGCTCACACAAAAGACTACACATGAATGTTCAGATGACTGTCTTCGTAATCACCCCAAAATGGAAACAAATTCCCAAGTCCTTCAACTGTTGAATGGGAAAACAAATGGTGATACTTTTATACGAGTATCAGGCAGCAATAAAAAGGAACAAATTACTGATAAGTGTAACATCTTGAATAAATCCTAAAGGCACTGTGCTGAGTGAAAGAAAACAATCTCAAAAGTTTACATGCTGGTTTTATTAATGTCTGTTCAAAACTATTGTAAAGAAGAATAAATCATGTTTGCCAGGGATTATGCAAGCAATAGGCTTACTGCTAAAATGCTGGATTGTGGTGGAGATTGGGCAATAACAACTTTTTCTGTAACCTTATTGTGCTGCTCGTTGCATGCATCTCAATGTACATTGGAATTCAAAGAACTGTAAGCCAAAAGGAAAGTTCATTTACAGTAGGAAAATTGGGGAAAAAAAGGTGAAGAGGACAATAGCTGTAAAAAGTGTTAATTTTATAAAAGATCAAGAAAGGCTGTGGAAAGGTCCAGGTAAAGGAGCCTGAAGAGACATGACTAATGCAAAGGGGAAAACCCACAGTGAAGGGAAACAATGACATCATGTCCTTTATATGAACAGATAGAAATATAGCCCTGATGTTTCAGTTCCTACCTTTCTCAAAACCTGGAAAATGTTGACTAGTGATCTTGACTTCTGTTCCGATTATCCTTTTTTACATTAATTAGTTGATTCCATTAAGTATCCATATACATCAATTATGTCCTCTCATATTAAATGCAATGTATTTGTGGACATAAGGCAGAAGAAATTCCTCTTTTCCTTTAAGACTACTGAATACTTCATGCCAAACCATTTATCCACTCTTTTTAAGACTATTTACTATCGTAAAAGTATGAAAAATTTTGGTGGCTCTTAGTTTTCTAAATAATCATTTGAGATTATTTTTCTAATCCCACAGGAAAGTTCACACAATGCAGAATGTCTAGCTTTGTGAACATTTTTTCAAACAGTCTCACTATTGAGAGATCTTTGTTTTGCAAGTTGGAAAACTCTTCTTCCCACAACCTTCTATACACTGACCAAGGAACAGGAAATCCCACTGCTAATTGACTCACTTACCAAAAGGAATTTATTGACTCACTGATCATAGATGGACATGGACTGCACCTTCACGCCTCTGTGGTGGTCTTTTCCCTGCCTTATTTCTCTTAGAAATTTTGTCTTCAGTCTGTCTTCTACTGTAGTGGCAAATGTATGCTAGTGCAATCAGAGCTGCTGTGTTTCTTCAACCATATCCAAAGGGCAAAAAACATTATGTCTAAATCAAAACATTAAAAGAAGTCCTACACCTCACTGTCTGTATACCTTACAGCATGTGTTATCCCTGAACCAACAACAGCCAAACACACACTGTAGAAGACAAAAGACGATATCAGGGAGGGCACCATCATATCTCTCTGCAGGAATAATCCTTTCTCTTAGTTGACACTTCCTTTTCCTGGAAAAGGAATCAGCTACCATTTATTTGATCCCTACTCTGTGCTGCCTCTTTGCATCCTTTGGGCCATTTCAAACTACAGGGAACTGAGTTGTCTTTCCGGGTTCCCTTAGTTGATGGGAGTGTAAGGGAAACATCAGTGGAAGGTCAGGGTGACAGCCAAGCCTTGAGCAGTAGAGCAGGCGGGCTTCTGGGGAACTGGAGGCCCACCAGGGCACAGCAGCAGCTCTGACCTCTCCAAGGCCAATCTCATGGTGTGCCTGGGGAGTGAGGGTCCTGGCTGTCTCTTGATGCAGGTTCTCTAGGTGCTTAGTGCCAGCACCCTGGCACAGTGTCTGTTTTCTACCACATCCTTGTCAGTACAGGGCCACCACTGGGCAGTGCTACCCAGAGAGAGGTGCCTGCTTGAGGGAAGGTCCTACTTCCGACCTGAGGCTGGGGCTGAGCTGACAACCTATGCCCAAGAAAGCCCTCCCAGCACCTGGCTGTGCCACAGGCCTTGGAGGCGGTCCCGCACAGCCAGCAGATTGGCAGGCGCCCTTCCAGGCACCTGTCGCCTGCACCCATCTCACCACCCTGACTGACAAGCTGCTCCAATGGTAACCTGAGCATCGGGGTGTCCACACGATCATACCCACCATGAGGCAGCCGCAGGACTCACACCGACCGAGTTTGTGTCCAGGCAGGAGGCCTGATCCTTGTCGTACCCTGAGTCCGCCTGCTGAGCTGAGAGCCCGGCAGGCGGGGCGACCCGGGGAACCGCCCCCAAGGCAGAGGCGGAAGTGGAAGCGCGGGGAGCCGTCGCCACGGAGACGGGAGGGGCGGGGACTAGCCCAGGGCGCGAACTTTGACCCGCAGTGGCGCCTGGTCGAGCCCAGGTGGTGGGTCTGCAGGCGGCTCGCAGGTCCTGGCGGGCAGCGTGGAAGGTGAGCGGGCGGGAGCGGCCACGGACTCGGCGCCGAGACCCCCGCGCCAGGCCTGGGGACGGGGTGGGACCAGGGAAGGCGCTGCCTCCGCCTTGGCAGGCTCTGTCCCAGGCTGCCTGTCCCTCAGGCCCGCCAGGTGGCCTCCGCACCGAGGGCCGCCCGGTCCCGGGCTGTCCTCGTTTTCCCGAGGGCGGGTCCTCCGCGGGGACTCTGCTCACAGCCGGGTGTGGTCTCGGCTCCAGGGTCCTGTCCAGGGTGGTGTGGCCGCAGCAACCTCGCCTGGGAACCGGACTCCAGGTGAAGAGGAAGCCCGGCCAGCAGGCGCCCTGGAGAGTGGAGGGCGACGGAGGAGGACCCTCCGCCAGGGCGAGGGAGGCCGCATGGAGAGGAGCCGCCTCCAGGTACTTCGGTGTCCACTGACGGCCACCAGCAACCTGCCACCTTGTTTCTCTCGCGCGACTCTCTCTCTTTCTTCCCCAACTTCCTGCCTGGAAACCCCTCCTGCTTTCTTCCTGCTCCTGGCTGACAGCCCAGGAGACCCTCCCGTGTTTCAAGCGTTAAGTGAAGCAGTGTAACATAGGAAGGTGTCTCTAGTGGAGCAGCGGGGAGAGCAGTGACTGAGGGAGGCAGCAAGGCGCTCGGTCCTGTGGGCTCTAGGTTCCACACTAGGAGAGAGTTGGATCAGATCACTTTTGGCCCCATGTGATATGTAACATGGACTGATTCCCAGTGACTGGGCCTTATCGCTAAAATGTATTGTTTGCATGCCACCTTTCAGGCTAGCCTGAGCACTTGGTTCCTTTATTAGACTTCAGGAAACCATGAGATAGTCCTGTTGCACTTTTTGTTTTACAGATGAGAAAACTGAGCCCACAGGGGTTAAGCAGTTTCCAAAATGGCGAAGCCTATGTTTTCATTGAAAACCTAAATGTTTGCTGATGCATGGTGTGTGTGGAAATATGCTCACATTGCCATGTGAGCAGGGATTTGTATTCAGCTTGGATGAGAATGAATTTGACAGCTCTAAGGAATGTGAAGTAGCATGTGTTAAAGAAATGAGGATCTAGGAAATGTCAGTCCTAGATCACAACAGTGTGTGTAAGAGGTTATGCTTGCTTTTTCCCTAATAATGAATACTTTTTGAGTTGAAATTGCTTTTGCTAATTTTGAAATATGGATCAAAGTATGGTGTTTGGTCCAGTTCAAGATTTATTCAGTAGAATATCAGACACTTTTTTTTTTTTTTTTTTTTTTTTTGCGGCAGTGTGGAAATGTGAGAGCAAGTTGGTGACATCTTTCAGCTGGATACATTGCCCAAAGAAGACCTCAAATGTGTGCCAAGAAGCCAGTGATTCTATTGCAGAGAACTCCATGGAAATGTACAGGTATTGTGTTGAAAATATTCATCTTGGTTAAAAGTGAGGTACTTTAAAATAGTATATTGTCCTTCTTTTTTTGTTGTTTTCCAGTGACTCCGGATGCATCTTGGTCACTGTGGTGGAATCTCACTACTTTACTTTCTGTTTACCTCTGTCTTGTTTTGTGTGTCTGTGTGTCTGTGTGTTTTAAATTTTATATGTCTAAATTGCAGTTACCTTTATGTTGAGAGAATAAAATCAGGGAGACCTATTTAAATTTTTTTTGTAAAATTAAGCATTTTCTCCTGTTCATATAGATTGTAGATTGTTTTAAGTGTTGTCTCTAGTGGAGTCGAGTTGAAATGTTACAAAGTTGTATGCCCAAAGACATTAGAGTCCTGCAGTAGAGTAATAAAAGGATACCATTCCTGGAAATCAGAAGTGTATACATTTTCCTGAGTTGGTTGATTCTCTATTGCATTTGGAGTTCTTTCTATCTATCTATCTATCTTTCTTTCTTTCTTTCTTTTAACCTAGAGGAAATAGATGATAGTGTTTTATACTAGTGTAAAAGGGTATTCTATTTTTGGGGCTGGGGTGCATACCACAAATTGAACTCAGAGTCACTCAATCAGTGAGCCACATCTCCAACCCTGGTTTGTACTTTATTTAGAGATAGTTTCTCACTGAGTTGCTCAGCTCTTCGCTTTTGCTGAGGCTGGCTTAAAACTTGCAATCCTCCAGCCTCAACCTTCTAAACCACTGGGATTACAGGCAAGGGTCAGCATGCCTGTTTGTGGATAAGCTCTTGAAGAAAAGAAGATAAGAAAACATTTTCCTGTGATGGAGGAATAAAGTAGACCATGATTCCAGGAGGACGTGATGCATAGTTTGCCATGGATTCTGCTTCCCAACATCCAATGTGGTGTAATGGATACCTTTTTCTAGCACCTTGTCATCAAATTTCTTTCCAATCAGTTCTGCCATATTTCTGCCAGCTTCTGAATTTCATTCTCTGCACTCTATGATGAGAGTCAAGAGAAAAGTGAAGATGTGATATAAATTGGTGAGTGTGGAGAATATAGAAATGGAATAATGACAATCACTGGTAATGTATCATGTGTTAGGAATACAGAGCACTTATCTCACAAATGGTCAACTTTCTATTTCTCTTTAGACTCTGGAAATTGAAAACAGAGGGGCCTTTACCACTGAGCATATCTCCAGTCCCACCCCTCTTTTTTTTTTTTTTTCGAGACAGGGTGTCAAATTGCTTAGAAACTTGCTAAGTTTTTGAGGTTGACGTGGAACTTGTGTCTCATTTTTAACATGTCATTGGATGCTATTTTGTTTTTATTAATTGGGAGTAAGTAAGTACCTTTTCTTCTTAGTATGTAAGCATTAAGCAGGTAGGGTCATTGAAATGTTCACCAGACATTGCTGTACAGTGCCTGGTGAATGTTTCTCTATGAAATTGTGTCCAGTGCTCTGTCTAGAAGTCCTGCTCTGGCCAGGGCATCTAGGTCAGCTCTGCATCTAAGGGGTAGATCCCTTTGACTGACTCAAAGGAGGTTGTTATGTGTTTCTGACTTTGATAGAAATGTCCACATACCATGGAAGTAATCATGTCATGTGGTGTCAGGAGGCAGGGGGAGATTTTCATGTCTCACAAGACACCCCTGGTTAGAGACTCTGGAGCCCAACTTGATGTGGTGTTGAGGTGTTGTGTGGGGGTTAGTTCCACCATAACCACTACTGGGTCCTCAGAGGGATGCACAACTGCGTGACACAATGTGGCTATCGGAATCCCCTGAGGAAAGGGAAAGTAGGAAGGCTCAGCCTGAGCACTGTGTCTGTAGTGGGCTTCTGCTCTAAACTGTGAATATCAAATATGCTTAATTTCACTGGGCTCCCAGAATGAGAATCAAAATGAGTAGTGTCACCTGTGAGCCATGTGTGAACTATCATCAAGGTACATTTTAGATGTGATCACAGCAAGAGTTTGAAAGGTGTTATGGAATCAGAGTTTAGGTTTCCTATTGTAATAAAAGTTTCTTCTGGTACTCATAGTGAGTTGCATATATTCCTAAATACATACCCTCTCTCTGACACTGCTCTGGTGCACAAGGGAAGGTGGACATTAACTGCAAATTGTTTTCTTATTCTAATTTTCATATGTAGACTTTCCTTGCTGACATCGTTGATCTGGGACATCTAGTCATAGAAGAAGAAAGTGTGGTAGTATCTTATAAGTTGCCAACAAAGTAGTCTTTAATCTGCAACCTAAGCTGTGATGCTTATTCAAATCCCTGAGAATGTATACAACTCCAGATTCTGACTTACCAGGTCTGGATTGGTGCCAACCGCCCATTCAGCCATTGTGTGAAGTACCTGTAGACTGTGAAGACTTTTGATGATGAGTTCATGTATGGAGGCTGAAATTCTTCATAGGTCTTTGCATTTGGCAAGTCATGGACAGTATCTGAGAAGGTAATCATTTACAACCATGTCCACAAAAATCTCCTGTAGTAGGCATAACAGCTCTTGGATGGGTAAAGATTATATTTCCTGTTTTTGTACTTCACAAAGCTAATAATGACATAGTATTATATCCTTTTTTCTTCTTTTTTTTTTTTTTTTTTGCGGTGCTGGGGATTGAACCCAGGACCTTGTGCTTGCAAGGCAAGTACTCTACCGACTCAGCTATCCTCCAGCCCTGAATTCAGGAATTTTACTGGCATGTTTTAATCTCCTGTTTCTAAATGATTATTTTAACATATGAAGATTTGCCTCCACTACAGTTTTAGCTGTTGACTTTCCCAGCAGTGGGCATCCAGGTCATCCTCATCTTCCAGTGAGCACAGGTGAGGCTACTGCAGGGAACATGAGCATAAATATCCCTCTGCATGTTTCCTTCTGAAACTGCTTAAGCATCATTACGTTGTGTACCCACAGGTGGAATTTCTTGGTCAAAGAATGTATGTTTACTTTTTTTTTAATTTGTTTTTATTGTACACAAATGGAATACATACTGTTTCTCTATATATGAAGTAAAGTCCTACCATTTGTGTAGTCATATTTTTACATAGAATAATAGGGTTTGATTCATTCTGTTATGTTTTTCTTCACCCCCACCACTCCCAAATCTTTTCCTTCTATATAGTCCCTCCTTCCTCCATTCTTACCTCCTACCCCCCCCACTATGTGTCATCATCCACTGATCAGGGAGATCATTTGTACTTTGGTTTTTTGAGGTTGGCTTATCTTATTTAGTATGATATTCTCCAATTTCATCCATTTCCTTGCAAATGCCATAATTTTATTCTTCTTTATGGCTGAGTAATATTCCATATATATATATATATATATATATATATATATATATCACAGTTTCTTTATCCATTCATCAATTGAAGGACATCTAGGTTGGTTCCACAGTCTGCCTATTGTGAATTGAGCAGCTATGAACAGTGATGTCGCTGCATCTCTGTAGTGTGCTGATTTTAAGTCCCTTGGGTATAGGCCAAGGAGTGGGATAGCTGGGTCAAATGGTAGGTCCATTCCAAGTTTTCTATGGAATCTCCACACTGCTTTCCAGAGTGGCTGCATTAATTTGCAACCCCACCAGCAATGTATGAGTGTACCTTTCTCCCCACATCCTCTCCAACACGTGTTGTTGCTTGTATTCTTGATAATCGCCATTCTAATTGGGGTGAGATGGAATCTTAGGGTGGTTTTGATTTGCATTTCTCTTATTACTAGAGATGTTGAACATTTTTTTATATATCTGTTGATTGTGTGTAGATATTCTGTGAAGTGTCTGTTCATTTCCTTAGCCCATTTGTTGATTGCGTTATTTGTATTGGTGGTGTAGAGTTTTTTGAGACCTTTATAGATTCTGAAGATTAGTGCTCTATCTGAAGTATAAGTGGCAAAGATTTTCTCCCACGCTGTAGGCTCCTTCTTCACATTGCTCATAGTTTCCTTTGCTGAGAGAAAGCTTTTTAGTTTGAATCTATCCCAGTTATTGATTCTTGCTTTTGTATATTTACTTTTTTGACTAAGCACTTCCAGGTGACTCTTCTGAATATCTCAAAGTGTCCACATGTCACCTGCATTCTATCATCTAGCTTTCTACCTTTCGATGTGTAGTGGATACAAAGTGACAGCACACTGTTTTCACTGGTATTTTTTCTTAACATGTCTCAAATGCTTTTCACTTTGGGGGGATTTTCTCTTGTGAAATGAGGTTCCTCTTGATCCCCATGTTCATTCCTCTACTTGACTACTTTTTTCTTTCCGCTCATGAACGTTGTCTGGAGTATGTGGGATAGTTTGTCCATCACAAGCCCTATCAGGTCCTCTAGAACTTTCAATTAGTAAAATTCCTAAACAGTAAGTAAGCACAGTAATTGGTGTACCAATATGAGAAGAAAAGTGTTGGATGATAGATTCAAAACACAAAGTTATACTTTATTATTTACAAAATAATAACAGTATTTACAAAATAATAAAAGAATGAAGCCATGACATAGACTGAGATAAAATATATCATCAGGACCTTAGATATTCTGTAATAAATCTGTATCTCTTGAAGTATGGAATTGATCGTCTTTTGGTAATGAAAGGAAGCAAAGGTAGCAAAGCAAATGATAATCTGTTTACAATTTTCTGTGATTTGGTTGAAGTGGTAAAGTTGTATGTATTGATTAATGGGTCAAATAAGTTGATAATTGTTTTAGGTGCCATCAAACTGAGGTTTGTTGGCTGTGCATCAGGTTTCTGAGGAAAGCTAGGATTGTTCAGTGACATGGAGCCATCACTGTTGGGATAGCCATTTCAGACTCCTGCAGCCTGAGTGCAGTCTTGAACAGTCAATGTATTCATTCCTTTTCATAAACTTCAGGCTATATGTGAACATTTAAGAATGATTCCAAGCCATTTTCTCATCCTTTGGGTCATTCCTGCCATATATTTTGTGAGGCATTTTATGTGTGAGGCTTAAAAAATAGCAGAATATTTTCTAAAGAAAACCTTGTGACTTTTGTCATATAATATTTAATAGGTTTGTTCAGAAATCAAAAATTCTATTCAGAGTTATTTGCATCTGAGCCAGTTAAACATATTTGTAGGCATCCTGGAGAAGTGGAAGGTTTTATCTTTAGATCTGTCATCGTGTTTTTTTTTTTTTTAAATTCACAAATTGGCAGACCATTATATCAGATGTGTAATTGGACGCCATTTAAATGACCCACTTTAAATTTTAGGTATTTTTCCATTAATGTTGGATTTTTCACCACTTTGAAAAGCAGAAGATCTAGGGCCAGCCTACCAATGGTTAGCTGGAACCTGGTCTTCAGTTTGGCATATCCCTCCCTCAGTATCCCAGAGGTCATCTGCCTAGTCAGCTTCCTTACTCCTATTACTTCCCCGGCTTCCATAGTTACCACATACCATATGTGAATCGGGGATCCACGTGTTACAACATTGCATTCTATTATTATCACAAGTTCACCTTTCACTTAGCCGTGCCTGACACAGCCAGTAATATTTACAAGCAAATGTTAGATTTTAAAAGATTCTATTTTATGTGCTCCTTTCTAAAAGAGAATTAACACACATAATTATTTGTTAAAGTACACTGTGTTGATTGCCGCCCTCTTGCTCCAGGCTTCAGGCGGATGCTCAGGGGCCCCTTGGCTCTGCCTGCAGGTGAGATGCTCCTGGGGAGTCGGCTCGGCTCCCAAGTGCCCGGAAATGCCACAGCTTCTCATCATCATACCCATGAATCTCCACCAGAGCAGGGAATACAATATTTATTTCAAAAAATGATGAAAGGAAGGTATGGAAATTGGAACTTTGACTATTTACAACTAAGAAAAATACAGGAAATTTTAAGTGTGAGTGAAGGTTAAAAATCATATTACAGGGACAAAACCAATTAGCAGTGACTATTCATAATGAAAACTTCATTGCCAGCAGACATGAAGACCATTTAATTCTCAGAAAAGAGTTCAATTTATGCCAGTTACTTTTGAGGAGCTATGTATGTCTTTAAGTATATATCCACAGCACATTTCGAAAGCATATCCTCTGAAAGGAAATGTGGAAATTTGAAAAGAGATCTAGTCCATGTTTCAATTTTTAACTTGACCAATTTCAAATGTAGCATTGAGTTAAACTTCTGGTCAAAAATTTGTATAGCTAAGACATTTAAAAGTAAAGGACAAGTTTCTAAAAGTGCTCCATTTGAGAGCGTCTTTACAAAATGTCCATTATTCTTCAATTAAAAAAAATTTCTTCTTGTGCCCAAACATAAAATTTTAATGATTGTCGGGAGGTTCTTACCCACTATTGCTTAATAAATATTTGGATATAGGTTTCTGGGAAGTATGCTACATGTGTAATTAAACTTCTCTAGCCAGGTCTCTACCCTGATTAGTTACCAGTGTGTTTATATTGGTGGTAAAAATATGAATATAGGGAAACTCATCAAAACCTTAGTATTGGTTGCAATGCCAGAAATCATCAATATGCTCATTTTTCAAAGAACCCTTACAAAGATGAACAATGGGGGAAAGTGTTATTTTAATGCTGTAAGCTTAACTACCATCCAAATAATTCATAGGCAAAACAAGCCTTGCAAGTATAAATTATGTAAAGGAGCACTTAATGAAATTGCAAAACTTACTCAATAGAAGAGAATTCATCCTGGAAGGGAGCCCTATGAATTTAAAAAATGTATTAAAGCATTTCATTGTTCAAACCTTTCTAAACCTCATAGATACCATGATAGTGATAAGCCCTACAAATCTGAAGAATGTGGCAGAATTTTTAAACAATGATCACCCCCTGTTAAGCATCAGAGGATTCATGTTGGGGTGAAGCTCTGCAAGTGTAAAGAATGTGACAAAGCCATTAACAATTGCTCAACCCTTTCTAAACATCTCAGGTGGCATAGCAGTGACAATATAAAAAGCTCATGTGATACTCAACACCAGATACTTTGTACTGGAGACAGATCCTACAAATGTACACAATGTGCCAAAGCCTTAAAGAATTTTTCAGTCCTTACTCAACACCAGAGTACTCATGCTGGAAAGAAGAAGTACAACTGTGAAGAATGTGGCAAAGTTTTTCATATAAGATCATTGCTTACTGGACACCAGAGAATTTGTACAGGAGAGAGGCCCTACAAATGTGAAGAATGTGGCAAAAGTTTTTTTCAAAGCTCAAAGCTTACTCTGCATGAGAGAATTCATACTGGAGAGAACTCCTACAACTGTGAAGCATGTGGCAAAGGTTTTCATTACAGATCAAACCTTTTGATACACAAGAGGTTTCATACTGGAGAAAAACCCTACAAATGCAAAGAATGTGGCAAAGCTTTTAGTCAAAGAGCAGGCATTACTGTACACCAGAGAATTCATACTGGAGTGAAGCCCTACACATGTGAGGAATGTGGCAATGGTTTTAACCAAAGATCATCTTTTAAGGAACACCAGAAGATTAATATGGGAGAGAGGCTCTACACATGTGAAGAATGTGGCAAAGGTTTTAAATGTAGATCATATATTAAGAAACACCAGATAATTCATACTGCATAGAAGCCCTACAACTGTGAAGCATGTGGCAAAGGTTTTCATTACAGATCAAATCTTTTGATACACAAGAGATTTCACACTGGAGAAAAACCCTACAAATGCGAAGAATGTGGCAAAGGATTTAAGCAAGGAGCACATCTTAAAGAACACCAGAAAATTCGTTCTAGAGAGAAGTCCTACAAATCTAAAGAATGTAACAAAACTTTTAATGAAATGCAAAAACTTATTCATACTGGAAAGAAGCCCTACCAATGTGGAGGATGTGGCAAAGCTTTTAATCAAGAATCCTACCTTATTTACTACCAGGAAATTCATACAGGAAATAATCCCTAAACATGTGGAGAATGTGGCAAAGGCTTTCATTACAGATCAAACCTTAGTGTACACCAGAGAATTCATACTGGAGAGAAGCCCTATAAATGTGGAGAATGTGGCAAAGGTTTTTGTCGAAAAGCAATCTGTAATAGCCACCAAAGGATTCATACTGGAGAGAAGCCTTACAGATGTAAAGAATGTGGTAAATGTTTTTCTCAAACATGGCAACTTAAAGTACACCAGAGAACTCATACTGCAGAAAAGCCATAGAACTGTAAAGAATGTGGCAAAGCTTTTAGTCAAAGATCAAAGCTTGCTGAACACCAGAGGATTCATACTGGAGACTGGTCCTACACATGTGAAGAATGTGTCAAAGGTTTTTCTTACAGATCAAACTTTATTCAACACCGGAAAAATCATGCTGGAGAGAAGCCCTAGCAATGTGAAGAATGTGGGAAAGGTTTGACGTAAAGAGCACATCTTGAAGATCACCAGAAAATTCATACTGGAGAGAAGCCCTGCATATGTGAATAATGTGGCAAAGGTTTTAAAGGTGATATTTTGAGAAACATAAGAGAATTCATACTGGAGAGCAGCCCTTCAAATGTGAAGAATGTGACAAAGCTTTTTGTTGTAGGTCAGTACT